>NC_069504.1:4175938-4238512 GCF_027579735.1 Bombina bombina | reverse complement strand
GACTCTCCGTATCACCCTCTTGTGTGCTCCTCCTTATGCACTCTCCGTATCACCCTCTTGTGTGCTCCTCCTTATGCACTCTCCATATCACCCTCTTGTGTGCTCCTCCTTATGCACTCTCCGTATCACCCTCTTGTGTGCTCCTTATGCACTCTCCGTATCACCTCTTGTGTGCTCCTCCTTATGCACTCTCTGTATCACCCTCTTGTGTGCTCCTCCTTATGCACTCTCTGTATCACCCTCTTGTGTACTCCTCCTTATGCACTCTCCGTATCACCCTCTTGTGTGCTCCTTATGCACTCTCTGTATCACCCTCTTGTGTGCTCCTTATGCACTCTCCGTATCACCCTCTTGTGTGCTCCTTATGCACTCTCCTTATGCACTCTCCGTATCACCCTCTTGTGTGCTCCTCCTTATGCACTCTCCGTATCACCCTCTTGTGTGCTCCTCCTTATGCACTCTCCGTATCAACCTCTTGTGTGCTCCTCCTTATGCACTCTCCGTATCAACCTCTTGTGTGCTCCTCCTTATGCACTCTCCGTATCAACCTCTTGTGTGCTCCTCCTTATGCACTCTCCTTATGCGCTCTCCGTATCACCCTCTTGTGTGCTCCTCCTTATGCACTCTCCGTATCACCCTCTTGTGTGCTCCTTATGCACTCTCCGTATCACCTTCTTGTGTGCTCCTCCTTATGCACTCTCCGTATCACCCTCTTGTGTGCTTACCTCCTTATGCACTCTCCATATCACCCTCTTGTGTGCTCCTCCTTATGCACTCTCTGTATCACCCTCTTGTGTGCTCCTCCTTATGCACTCTCTGTATCACCCTCTTGTGTACTCCTCCTTATGCACTCTCCGTATCACCCTCTTGTGTGCTCCTTATGCACTCTCTGTATCACCCTCTTGTGTGCTCCTTATGCACTCTCCGTATCACCCTCTTGTGTGCTCCTTATGCACTCTCTGTATCACCCTCTTGTGTGCTCCTCCTTATGCACTCTCCGTATCACCCTCTTGTGTGCTCCTCCTTATGCACTCTCCGTATCAACCTCTTGTGTGCTCCTCCTTATGCACTCTCCGTATCAACCTCTTGTGTGCTCCTCCTTATGCACTCTCCGTATCACCCTCTTGTGTGCTCCTCCTTATGCGCTCTCCGTATCGCCCTCTTGTGTGCTCCTCCTTATGCACTCTCTGTATCACCCTCTTGTGTGCTCCTCCTTATGCACTCTCCGTATCAACCTCTTGTGTGCTCCTCCTTATGCGCTCTCCGTATCAACCTCTTGTGTGCTCCTCCTTATGCGCTCTCCGTATCACCCTCTTGTGTGCTCCTCCTTATGCGCTCTCCGTATCTCCCTCTTGTGTGCTCCTCCTTATGCGCTCTCCGTATCACCCTCTTGTGTGCTCCTCCTTATGCGCTCTCCGTATCACCCTCTTGTGTGCTCCTCCTTATGCACTCTCCGTATCACCCTCTTGTGTGCTCCTCCTTATGCGCTCTCCGTATCAACCTCTTGTGTGCTCCTCCTTATGCACTCTCCGTATCACCTTCTTGTGTGCTCCTCCTTATGCGCTCTCCGTATCACCCTCTTGTGTGCTTACCTCCTTATGCGCTCTCCGTATCACCCTCTTGTGTGCTCCTCCTTATGCACTCCGTATCACCCTCTTGTGTGCTCCTCCTTATGCACTCTCCGTATCGCCCTCTTGTGTGCTTACCTCCTTATGCACTCTCCGTATCACATTCTTGTGTGCTTACCTCCTTATGCACTCTCCGTATCACCCTCTTGTGTGCTTAACTCCTTATGCACTCCGTATCACCCTCTTGTGTGCTCCTCCTTATGCACTCCGTATCACCCTCTTGTGTGCTTACCTCCTTATGCACTCTCCGTATCACCCTCTTGTGTGCTTACCTCCTTATGCACTCTCCGTATCACCCTCTTGTGTGCTCCTCCTTATGCACTCTCCGTATCGCCCTCTTGTGTGCTTACCTCCTTATGCACTCTCCGTATCACCCTCTTGTGTGCTTACCTCCTTATGCACTCTCCGTATCACCCTCTTGTGTGCTCCTCCTTATGCACTCCGTATCACCCTCTTGTGTGCTCCTCCTTATGCACTCTCCGTATCGCCCTCTTGTGTGCTTACCTCCTTATGCACTCTCCGTATCACATTCTTGTGTGCTTACCTCCTTATGCACTCTCCGTATCACCCTCTTGTGTGCTTACCTCCTTATGCACTCCGTATCACCCTCTTGTGTGCTTACCTCCTTATGCACTCCGTATCACCCTCTTGTGTGCTCCTCCTTATGCACTCTCCGTATCGCCCTCTTGTGTGCTTACCTCCTTATGCACTCTCCGTATCACCCTCTTGTGTGCTTACCTCCTTATGCACTCTCCGTATCACCCTCTTGTGTGCTCCTCCTTATGCACTCCGTATCACCCTCTTGTGTGCTCCTCCTTATGCACTCTCCGTATCGCCCTCTTGTGTGCTTACCTCCTTATGCACTCTCCGTATCACCCTCTTGTGTGCTTACCTCCTTATGCACTCCGTATCACCCTCTTGTGTGCTCCTCCTTATGCACTCTCCGTATCGCCCTCTTGTGTGCTTACCTCCTTATGCACTCTCCGTATCACCCTCTTGTGTGCTCCTCCTTATGCACTCCGTATCACCCTCTTGTGTGCTCCTCCTTATGCACTCTCCGTATCGCCCTCTTGTGTGCTCCTCCTTATGCACTCTCCGTATCACCTTCTTGTGTGCTCTTCCTTATGCACTCTCTGTATCAACCTCTTGTGTGCTCCTCCTTATGCACTCTCCGTATGCACTCTCCGTATCACCCTCTTGTGTGCTCCTCCTTATGCACTCTCTGTATCACCCTCTTGTGTGCTCCTCCTTATGCACTCTCCGTATCACCCTCTTGTGTGCTCCTCCTTATGCACTCCGTATCACCCTCTTGTGTGCTCCTCCTTATGCACTCTCCGTATCACCCTCTTGTGTGCTCCTCCTTATGCACTCCGTATCACCCTCTTGTGTGCTCCTCCTTATGCACTCTCCGTATCACCCTCTTGTGTGCTCCTTATGCACTCTCCGTATCACCCTCTTGTGTGCTCCTCCTTATGCACTCTCTGTATCACCCTCTTGTGTGCTTACCTCCTTATGCACTCTCCGTATCACCCTCTTGTGTGTTCCTCCTTATGCGCTCTCCGTATCACCCTCTTGTGTGCTTACCTCCTTATGCACTCTCCGTATCACCCTCTTGTGTGCTCCTCCTTATGCACTCTCCGTATCACCCTCTTGTGTGCTTACCTCCTTATGCACTCTCCGTATCACCCTCTTGTGTGCTCCTCCTTATGCACTCTCTGTATCACCCTCTTGTGTGCTCCTCCTTATGCACTCTCCGTATCACCCTCTTGTGTGCTCCTTATGCACTCTCCGTATCACCTTCTTTTGTGCTTACCTCCTTATGCACTCTCCGTATCACCCTCTTGTGTGCTTACCTCCTTATGCACTCCGTATCACCCTCTTGTGTGCTCCTCCTTATGCACTCTCCGTATCACCCTCTTGTGTGCTCCTCCTTATGCACTCTCCTTATGCACTCTCTGTATCACCCTCTTGTGTGCTCCTCCTTAAGCGCTCTCCGTGTCACCCTCGTGTGCTCCTCCTTATGCACTCTCCTTATGCACTCTCCGTATCACCTTCTTGTGCTCCTCCTTATGTGCTCTCCGTATCACCCTCTTGTGTGCTCCTCCTTATGCACTCTCCGTATCACCCTCTTGTGTGCTTACCTCCTTATGCACTCTCCGTATCACCCTCTTGTGTGCTCCTCCTTATGCGCTCTCCGTATCACCCTCTTGTGTGCTCCTCCTTATGTGCTCTCTATATCACCATTATATGTCACTGTTATACTATGCTTTGTGTTTGTTACTCATTATACGTCACTGTTATACTACGCTGTGTGTTTGTTACTCATTATACCGTCACTGTTATATTATGCTGTGTGTTTGTTACTCATTATACGTCACTGTTATACTACGCTGTGTGTTTGTTACTTATTATACGTCACTGTTATACTACGCTGTGTGTTTGTTACTTATTATACCGTAACTTTTATACTACGCTGTGTGTTTGTTACTTATTATACCGTAACTTTTATACTACGCTGTGTGTTTGTTACTTATTATACCGTAACTTTTATACTACGCTGTGTGTTTGTTACTCATTATACGTCACTGTTATACTACGCTGTGTGTTTGTTACTTATTATACCGTAACTTTTATACTACGCTGTGTGTTTGTTACTCATTATACGTCACTGTTATACTACGCTGTGTGTTTGTTACTTATTATACCGTCACTGTTATACTACGCTGTGTGTTTGTTACTCATTATACGTCACTGTTATACTACGCTGTGTGTTTGTTACTCATTATACGTCACTTTTATACTATGCTGTGTGTTTGTTACTCATTATATGTCACTGTTATACTACGCTGTGTGTTTGTTACTTATTATACCGTTACTTTTATACTACGCTGTGTGTTTGTTACTCATTATACCGTCACTGTTATACTACGCTGTGTGTTTGTTACTCATTATACCGTCACTGTTATACTACGCTGTGTGTTTGTTACACATTATACGTCACTGTTATACTACGCTGTGTGTTTGTTACTCATTATACAGTAACTGTTATACTACGCTGTGTGTTTGTTACACATTATACGTCACTGTTATAATATGCTGTGTGTTTGTTACTCATTATACCGTCACTGTTATACTACGCTGTGTGTTTGTTACTCATTATACGTCACTGTTATACTACGCTGTGTGTTTGTTACTCATTATACAGTAACTGTTATACTACGCTGTGTGTTTGTTACACATTATACGTCACTGTTATAATATGCTGTGTGTTTGTTACTCATTATACCGTCACTGTTATACTACGCTGTGTGTTTGTTACTCATTATACGTCACTGTTATACTACGCTGTGTGTTTGTTACTCATTATACCGTCACTGTTATACTAGGCTGTGTGTTACTCATTATACGTCACTGTTATACTACGCTGTGTGTTTGTTACTCATTATACCGTCACTGTTATACTACGCTGTGTGTTTGTTACTCATTATACCGTCACTGTTATATTATGCTGTGTGTTTGTTACTCTTTATACGTCACTGTTATACTACGCTGTGTGTTTGTTACTCATTATACGTCACTGTTATACTTGGCTGTGTGTTTGTTACTCATTATACCCTCACTGTTATACTACGCTGTGTGTTTGTTACTCATTATACGTCACTGTTATACTACGCTGTGTGTTTGTTACTCATTATACGTCACTTTTATACTACGCTCTGTGTTTGTTACTCATTATATGTCACTGTTATACTCCGCTCATACGCTGTGTGTTTGTTACTCATTATATGTCACTGTTATACTCCGCTCATACGCTGTGTGTTTGTTACTCATTATACCGTCACTGTTATACTTCGCTGTGTGTTTGTTACTCATTATACCTTCACTGTTATACTACGCTGTGTGTTTTTTACTCTTTATACGTCACTGTTATACTACCCTGTGTTTGTTACTCCTTATACGTCACTGTTATACTACGCTGTGTGTTTGTTACTCATTATACAGTAACTGTTATACTACGCTGTGTGTTTGTTACACATTATACGTCACTTTTATACTACGCTCTGTGTTTGTTACTCATTATATGTCACTGTTATACTATGCTGTGTGTTTGTTACTTATTATACCGTTACTTTTATACTACGCTGTGTGTTTGTTACTCATTATACCGTCACTATTATACTACGCTGTGTGTTTGTTACACATTATACGTCACTGTTATACTACGCTGTGTGTTTGTTACTCATTATACAGTAACTGTTATACTACGCTGTGTGTTTGTTACACATTATACGTCACTGTTATAATACGCTGTGTGTTAGTTACTCATTATACCCTCACTGTTGTACTACGCTGTGTGTTTGTTACTCATTATACCATCACTGTTCTACTACGCTGTTTGTTTGTTACTCATTATACTGTCACTGTTATACTACGCTGTGTGTTTGTTACTCATAATACTTCACTGTTATACTACGCTGTGTGTTTGTTACTCATTATACCGTAACTTTTATACTACGCTGTGTGTTTGTTACTCATTATACGTCACTGTTATACTACGCTGTGTGTTTGTTACTTATTATACCGTAACTGTTATACTACCCTGTTTGTTACTCATTATATGTCACTGTTATACTACGCTGTGTGCTTGTTACTCATTATACCGTCACTTATATACTACACTGTGTTTGTTACTCATTATATGTCACTGTTATACTACGCTGTGTGTTTGTTACTCATTATACGTCACTGTTATACTACACTGTGTGTTTGTTACTCATTATACGTCACTTTTATACTACGCTGTGTGTTTGTTACTCATTATACGGTAACTGTTATACTACGCTGTGTGTTTGTTACTCATTATACGTCACTGTTATACTACGCTGTGTGTTTGTTACTCATTATATGTCACTGTTATACTACGCTGTGTGTTTGTTACTCATTATACGGTAACTGTTATACTACGCTGTGTGTTTGTTACTCATTATACGTCACTGTTATACTACGCTGTGTGTTTGTTACTCATTATATGTCACTGTTATACTACGCTGTGTGTTTGTTACTTATTATACCGTTACTTTTATACTACGCTGTGTGTTTGTTACTCATTATACGGTAACTGTTATACTACGCTGTGTGTTTGTTACTCATTATATGTCACTGTTATACTCAGCTCATACGCTGTGTGTTTGTTACTCATTATACGTCACTGTTATACTTCGCTGTGTGTTTGTTACTCATTATACGGTAACTGTTATATTATGCTGTGTGTTTGTTACTCTTTATACGTCACTGTTATACTACGCTGTGTGTTTGTTACTCATTATACGTCACTGTTATACTTGGCTGTGTGTTTGTTACTCATTATACGTCACTGTTATACTACGCTGTGTGTTTGTTACTCATTATACGTCACTTTTATACTACGCTCTGTGTTTGTTACTCATTATATGTCACTGTTATACTATGCTGTGTGTTTGTTACTTATTATACCGTTACTTTTATACTACGCTGTGTGTTTGTTACTCATTATACCGTCACTGTTATACTACGCTGTGTGTTTGTTACACATTATACGTCACTGTTATACTACGCTGTGTGTTTGTTACTCATTATACAGTAACTGTTATACTACGCTGTGTGTTTGTTACACATTATACGTCACTGTTATAATACGCTGTGTGTTTGTTACTCATTATACCGTCACTGTTATACTACGCTGTGTGTTTGTTACTCATTATACGTCACTGTTATACTACGCTGTGTGTTTGTTACTCATTATACCCTCACTGTTGTACTACGCTGTGTGTTTGTTACTCATTATACGTCACTGTTATACTACGCTGTGTGTTTGTTACTCATTATACGTCACTGTTATACTACGCTGTGTGTTTGTTACTCATTATACCCTCACTGTTGTACTACGCTGTGTGTTTGTTACTCATTATACCATCACTGTTCTACTACGCTGTTTGTTTGTTACTCATTATACTGTCACTGTTATACTACGCTGTGTGTTTGTTACTCATTATACGTCACTGTTATACTACGCTGTGTGTTTGTTACTCATTATACCGTAACTTTTATACTACGCTGTGTGTTTGTTACTCATTATACGTCACTGTTATACTACGCTGTGTGTTTGTTACTTATTATACCGTAACTGTTATACTACCCTGTTTGTTACTCATTATATGTCACTGTTATACTACGCTGTGTGCTTGTTACTCATTATACCGTCACTGTTATACTACACTGTGTTTGTTACTCATTATATGTCACTGTTATACTACGCTGTGTGTTTGTTACTCATTATACGTCACTGTTATACTACACTGTGTGTTTGTTACTCATTATACGTCACTTTTATACTACGCTGTGTGTTTGTTACTCATTATACGGTAACTGTTATACTACGCTGTGTGTTTGTTACTCATTATACGTCACTGTTATACTACGCTGTGTGTTTGTTACTCATTATATGTCACTGTTATACTACGCTGTGTGTTTGTTACTCATTATACGTCACTGTTATACTACGCTGTGTGCTTGTTACTCATTATACCGTCACTGTTATACTACACTGTGTTTGTTACTCATTATATGTCACTGTTATACTACGCTGTGTGTTTGTTACTCATTATACGTCACTGTTATACTACACTGTGTGTTTGTTACTCATTATACGTCACTTTTATACTACGCTGTGTGTTTGTTACTCATTATACGGTAACTGTTATACTACGCTGTGTGTTTGTTACTCATTATACGTCACTGTTATACTACGCTGTGTGTTTGTTACTCATTATATGTCACTGTTATACTACGCTGTGTGTTTGTTACTCATTATACGGTAACTGTTATACTACGCTGTGTGTTTGTTACTCATTATACCGTCACTGTTATACTACACTGTGTTTGTTACTCATTATATGTCACTGTTATACTACGCTGTGTGTTTGTTACTCATTATATGTCACTGTTATACTACACTGTGTGTTTGTTACTCATTATACGTCACTTTTATACTACGCTGTGTGTTTGTTACTCATTATACGGTAACTGTTATACTACGCTGTGTGTTTGTTACTCATTATACGTCACTGTTATACTACGCTGTGTGTTTGTTACTCATTATATGTCACTGTTATACTACGCTGTGTGTTTGTTACTCATTATACGGTAACTGTTATACTACGCTGTGTGTTTGTTACTCATTATACGTCACTGTTATACTACGCTGTGTGTTTGTTACTCATTATATGTCACTGTTATACTACGCTGTGTGTTTGTTACTTATTATACCGTTACTTTTATACTACGCTGTGTGTTTTTTACTCATTATACGGTAACTGTTATACTACGCTGTGTGTTTGTTACTCATTATACGTCACTGTTATACTACGCTGTGTGTTTGTTACTCATTATATGTCACTGTTATACTCCGCTCATACGCTGTGTGTTTGTTACTCATTATACGTCACTGTTATACTTCGCTGTGTGTTTGTTACTCATTATACCTTCACTGTTATACTACGCTGTGTGTTTGTTACTCATTATACGTCACGGTTATACTACGCTGTGTTTGTTACTCATTATACGTCACTGTTTGTTTGTTACTCATTATATGTCACTGTTATACTACGCTGTGTGTTTGTTACTCATTATATGTCACTGTTATACTACACTGTGTGTTTGTTACTCATTATACGTCACTTTTATACTACGCTGTGTGTTTGTTACTCATTATACGGTAACTGTTATACTACGCTGTGTGTTTGTTACTCATTATACGTCACTGTTATACTACGCTGTGTGTTTGTTACTCATTATATGTCACTGTTATACTACGCTGTGTGTTTGTTACTCATTATACGGTAACTGTTATACTACGCTGTGTGTTTGTTACTCATTATACGTCACTGTTATACTACGCTGTGTGTTTGTTACTCATTATATGTCACTGTTATACTACGCTGTGTGTTTGTTACTTATTATACCGTTACTTTTATACTACGCTGTGTGTTTTTTACTCATTATACGGTAACTGTTATACTACGCTGTGTGTTTGTTACTCATTATACGTCACTGTTATACTACGCTGTGTGTTTGTTACTCATTATATGTCACTGTTATACTCCGCTCATACGCTGTGTGTTTGTTACTCATTATACGTCACTGTTATACTTCGCTGTGTGTTTGTTACTCATTATACCTTCACTGTTATACTACGCTGTGTGTTTGTTACTCATTATACGTCACGGTTATACTACGCTGTGTTTGTTACTCATTATACGTCACTGTTATACTACACTGTGTGTTTGTTACTCATTATACCGTCACTGTTATACTACGCTGTGTGTTTGTTACTCATTATATGTCACTGTTATACTACGCTGTGTGTTTGTTACTTATTATACCGTTACTTTTATACTACGCTGTGTGTTAGTTACTCATTATACGTCACGGTTATACTACGCTGTGTGTTTGTTACTCATTATACGTCACTGTTATACTACACTGTGTGTTTGTTACTCATTATACCGTCACTGTTATACTACGCTGTGTGTTTGTTACTCATTATACGTCACTGTTATACTACGCTGTGTGTTTGTTACTCATTATACGTCACTGTTATACTACGCTGTGTGTTTGTTACTCATTATATGTCACTGTTATACTACGCTGTGTGTTTGTTACTCATTATACGGTAACTGTTATATTATGCTGTGTGTTTGTTACTCATTATACCGTCACTGTTATACTACGCTGTGTGTTTGTTACTCATTATACAGTAACTGTTATACTACGCTGTGTGTTTGTTACTCATTATACCGTCACTGTTATACTACGCTGTGTGTTTGTTACTCATTATACGTCACTGTTATACTACGCTGTGTGTTTGTTACTCATTATACAGTAACTGTTATACTACGCTGTGTGTTTGTTACTCATTATACGTCACTGTTATACTACGCTGTGTGTTTGTTACTTATTATACCGTTACTTTTATACTACGCTGTGTGTTTGTTACTCATTATACGGTAACTGTTATACTACGCTGTGTGTTTGTTACTCATTATACGTCACTGTTATACTACGCTGTGTGTTTGTTACTCATTATACGTCACTGTTATACTACGCTGTGTGTTTGTTACTCATTATACGTCACTGTTATACTACGCTGTGTGTTTGTTACTCATTATATGTCACTGTTATACTCCGCTCATACGCTGTGTGTTTGTTACTCATTATATGTCACTGTTATACTCCGCTCATACGCTGTGTGTTTGTTACTCATTATACCGTCACTGTTATACTTCGCTGTGTGTTTGTTACTCATTATACCTTCACTGTTATACTACGCTGTGTGTTTTTTACTCTTTATACGTCACTGTTATACTACGCTGTGTGTTTGTTACTCATTATACGTCACTTTTATACTACGCTGTGTGTTTGTTACTCATTATACGTCACTGTTATACTACGCTGTGTGTTTGTTACTCATTATACCGTTACTGTTATACTACGCTGTGTGTTTGTTACTCATTATACAGTTACTGTTATACTACGCTGTGTGTTTGTTACTCATTATATGTCACTGTTATACTCCGCTCATACGCTGTGTGTTTGTTACTCATTATACCGTCACTGTTATACTACGCTGTGTGTTTGTTACTCATTATATGTCACTGTTATACTCCGCTCATACGCTGTGTGTTTGTTACTCATTATACCGTCACTGTTATACTACGCTGTGTGTTTGTTACTCATTATACCTTCACTGTTATACTACGCTGTGTGTTTTTTACTCTTTATACGTCACTGTTATACTACGCTGTGTGTTTGTTACTCATTATACGTCACTGTTATACTACGCTGTGTGTTTGTTACTCATTATACGTCACTGTTATACTACGCTGTGTGTTTGTTACTCATTATACCGTTACTGTTATACTACGCTGTGTGTTTGTTACTCATTATACAGTTACTGTTATACTACGCTGTGTGTTTGTTACTCATTATACGTCACTGTTATACTACGCTGTGTGTTTGTTACTCATTATACGTCACTGTTATACTACGCTGTGTGTTTGTTACTCATTATACCTTCACTGTTATACTACGCTGTGTGTTTGTTACTCATTATACGTCACGTTTATACTACCCTGTGTTTGTTACTCATTATACCTTCACTGTTATACTACGCTGTGTGTTTGTTACTCATTATACGTCACGTTTATACTACCCTGTGTTTGTTGCTTTATTTCTTACGCTCAGTTCTGTTCTCCTTTCAGCTCTCTCAGGTGTTTCAGGAGAGGAACACACTGTCACTTCAGCTTCGGGGAAGCAGCCAGAACCTACGAGAAGCCCAGAGCCAATGTGCAACTCTGCAGAGACAGCTCCAGGAGGTTAAGCCCAACAAGCAGGTGAGACGGGAGCCAAGCGAGTCACAACTCACAGTTAATGTATACTTTGTTGTGTAGAAGTGACCTGTACAGCGCAATCACCTTATACTGTTGTATAGAAGTGACCTGTACACTGTGGTCACCGTATACTGTTGTATAGAAGGGACCTGTACAGCGCGGTCACCGTATACTGTTGTATAGAAGTGACCTGTACACTGTGGTCACCGTATACTGTTGTATAGAAGGGACCTGTACAGCGCGGTCACCGTATACTGTTGTATAGAAGTGACCTGTACACTGTGGTCACCGTATACTGTTGTATAGAAGGGACCTGTACAGTGCGGTCACCATATACTGTTGTATAGAAGGGACCTGTACAGCGCGGTCACCGTATACTGTTGTATAGAAGGGACCTGTACAGCGCGGTCCCCGTATACTGTTGTATAGAAGGGACCTGTACAGCGCGGTCACCGTATACTGTTGTATAGAAGGGACCTGTACAGCGCGGTCACCGTATACTGTTGTATAGAAGGGACCTGTACAGCGCGGTCACCGTATACTGTTGTATAGAAGGGACCTGTACAGCGCGGTCACCGTATACTGTTGTATAGAAGGGACGTGTACAGCGCGGTCACCGTATACTGTTGTATAGAAGGGACGTGTACAGCGCGGTCAGCGTATACTGTTGTATAGAAGGGACCTGTACAGCGCGGTCACCGTATAGTGTTGTATAGAAGGGACGTGTACAGCGCGGTCAGTGTATACCGTTGTATAGAAGGGACGTGTACAGCGTGGTTACCGTATACTTTTGTATAGAAGGGACCTGTACAGCGCGGTCACCGTATAGTGTTGTATAGAAGGGACCTGTACAGCGCGGTCACCGTATACTGTTGTATAGAAGGGACCTGTACAGCGCGGTCACCGTATACTGTTGTATAGAAGGGACGTGTACAGCGCGGTCACCGTATACTGTTGTATAGAAGGGACGTGTACAGCGCGGTCACCGTATACTGTTGTATAGAAGGGACGTGTACAGCGCGGTCACCGTATACTGTTGTATAGAAGGGACCTGTACAGCGCGGTCACCGTATACTGTTGTATAGAAGTGACCTGTACAGCGCAGTCAGCGTATACTGTTGTATAGAAGGGACCTGTACAGTGCGGTCACCGTATACTGTTGTATAGAAGGGACGTGTACAGCGCGGTCAGTGTATACCGTTGTATAGAAGTGACCTGTACAGCGTGGTTACCGTATACTTTTGTATAGAAGGGACCTTTACAGCGCGGTCACCGTATACTGTTGTATAGAAGGGACGTGTACAGCGTGGTCACCGTATACTGTTGTATAGAAGGGACGTGTACAGCGCGGTCAGTGTATACCGTTGTATAGAAGTGACCTGTACAGCGTGGTTACCGTATACTTTTGTATAGAAGGGACCTGTACAGTGCGGTCACCGTATACTGTTGTATAGAAGGGACCTGTACAGCGCGGTCACCGTATAGTGTTGTATAGAAGGGACCTGTACAGCGCGGTCACCGTATACTGTTGTATAGAAGGGACCTGTACAGCGCGGTCACCGTATACTGTTGTATAGAAGGGACGTGTACAGCGCGGTCACCGTATACTGTTGTATAGAAGGGACCTGTACAGCGCGGTCACCGTATACTGTTGTATAGAAGGGACCTGTACAGCGCGGTCACCGTATACTGTTGTATAGAAGGGACCTGTACAGCGCGGTCACCGTATACTGTTGTATAGAAGGGACCTGTACAGTGCGGTCACCGTATACTGTTGTATAGAAGGGACCTGTACAGCGCAGTCAGCGTATACTGTTGTATAGAAGGGACCTGTACAGCGCGGTCACCGTATACTGTTGTATAGAAGGGACATGTACAGCGCGGTCACCGTATACTGTTGTATAGAAGGGACATGTACAGCGCGGTCACCGTATACTGTTGTATAGAAGGGACATGTACAGCGCGGTCACCGTATACTGTTGTATAGAAGGGACCTGTACAGCGCAGTCACCGTATACTGTTGTATAGAAGGGACCTGTACAGCGCGGTCACCGTATACTGTTGTATAGAAGGGACCTGTACAGCGCGGTCACCGTATACTGTTGTATAGAAGGGACCTGTACAGCGCGGTCACCGTATACTGTTGTATAGAAGGGACCTGTACAGCGCGGTCACCGTATACTGTTGTATAGAAGGGACCTGTACAGTGCGGTCACCGTATACTGTTGTATAGAAGGGACGTGTACAGCGCGGTCAGTGTATACCGTTGTATAGAAGTGACCTGTACAGCGTGGTTACCGTATACTTTTGTATAGAAGGGACCTGTACAGCGCGGTCACCGTATACTGTTGTATAGAAGGGACGTGTACAGCGCGGTCACCGTATACTGTTGTATAGAAGGGACGTGTACAGCGCGGTCACCGTATACTGTTGTATAGAAGTGACCTGTACAGCGCGGTCACCGTATACTGTTGTATAGAAGGGACGTGTACAGCGCGGTCACCGTATACTGTTGTATAGAAGGGACGTGTACAGCGCGGTCACCGTATACTGTTGTATAGAAGTGACCTGTACATATGTTATAAACTTCTACAAATTTATTTGTTCAAAAAGATTGATAATCCGCTGAGATTTTTTATACTGTAACTTATTTGAACACTTGTAACTGTGAATTTTATAGGGTTGCAATACCCTTTTTCTTGTTAAATGGAAAGAGTCCACAGCTGCATTCATTACTTTTGGGAAATAAGAACCTGGCCACCAGGAGGAGGCAAAGACACCCCAGCCAAAGGCTTAAATACCTCCCCCACTCCCCCAGTTATTCTTTGCCTTTCGTCCCAGGAGGTTGGCAGAGAAGTGTCAGAAGTTTTCTTTTACAAAGATATGACGAGTCCACGGATTTCATCCTTACTTGTGGGATATTAACCTCCTGCTAACAGGAAGTGGTAAAGAGCACCACAGCAGAGCTGTATATATAGCCCCTCCCTTGTAATTGGCAAGAGTCCATGAGCTAGTGACGTATGGGATATACATTCCTACCAGGAGGGG
Organism: Bombina bombina; assembly: GCF_027579735.1. Classification (NCBI taxonomy): domain Eukaryota; kingdom Metazoa; phylum Chordata; class Amphibia; order Anura; family Bombinatoridae; genus Bombina; species Bombina bombina. The sequence goes on along the minus strand of NC_069504.1, from coordinate 4,223,409 downwards.
CAAAGTTTCCCAAACCTCAAAATGTCTATAAATACACCCCTCACCACACCCACAATTCAGTTTTACAAACTTTGCCTCCGATGGAGGTGGTGAAGTAAGTTTGTGCTAGATTCTACGTTGATATGCGCTCCGCAGCAGGTTGGAGCCCGGTTTTCCTCTCAGCGTGCAGTGAATGTCAGAGAGACGTGAAGAGAGTATTGCCTATTTGAATAGAATGGTCTCCTTCTACGGGATCTATTTCATAGGTTCTCTGTTATCGGTCGTAGAGATTTCTTCTCCTACCTCCCTTTTCAGATCGACGATATACTCTTATATACCATTACCTCTACTGATTCTCGTTTCAGTACTGGTTTGGCTATCTACTATATGTAGATGAGTGTCTTAGGGTAAGTAAGTCTTATTTTATTTATGTCACTCTAAGCTATGGTTGGGCACTTTATACGTAAAGTTCTAAATATGTCTTTAAACTTATATTTGCCATGATTCAGGATAATCAATATTCCTTCTTTCAGACTGTCAGTTTCATTTTTTGGGAAAATGCATATGAATAAAATATTTTTCTTACCGTAAAATTTTCAATTGACTTTTTTTCTAAATTGCGGGCTGTTAGGTTCGCGGGTGCCGAAAATGCTACAATTTATTGCGTCATTTTTGGCGCAAGACTTTTCTCTTGTTAAGTGTATTCAGTCCACGGGTCATCCATTACTTATGGGATATATTCCCTTCCCAACAGGAAGTTGCAAGAGGATCACCCAAGCAGAGCTGCTATATAGCTCCTCCCCTCACGTGTCATATCCAGTCATTCTCTTGCAACTCCACATAGATGGAGGTCGCGAAAGGAGAGTGGTGTTTATACTTAATTATTTCTTCAATCAAAAGTTTGTTATTTTTAAATGGCACCGGAGTGTGCTGTTTGTTCTCAGGCAGTATTTGGAAGAAGAATCTGCCTGTGTTTTCTATGATCTTAGCAGACGTAACTAAGATCCACTGGCTGTTCTCGCACATTCTGAGGAGTGGGGTAGTAACTTCAGAAAGGGAATAGCGTGCGGGGTCCCCTGCAGATAAGGTATGTGCAGTAAATAATTTTCTAAGGAATGGAATTGACTAAGAAAATACTGCTGATACCGATGTTATGTAAGTACAGCCTTAAATGCAGTGGAAGTGACTGGTATCAGGCTGATTTATGTATATACAGTAAAGTAATTTTCTAGGAATGGAATTTGACTAAGAAAATGCTGTTATTACTGAAGTAATGTAATAAGTCTTAAATGCAGTATAAGGACTGGTATCAGACTTATCAATAGAGATACATAATAAAAATAAAAGAAAAAGATGTTTAAAACGGTTGCTGGCATGTTTAATCGTTTTTGTGAGGTACTTTGGTGATAAAATTTATTGGGGCATGAATTTTCCACATGACTGACTTATATTTCTGCATGGAAACAGTTAACTGAGGTTTCTCACTGTTGTAATATGAGTGGGAGGGGCCTATTTTAGCGCTTTTTTGCGCAGTAAAAATTCAGTCTCTGTCTTCCTATTTCTTCCTGCATGACACAGGACGTCTCTAGAGAGCTCAGGGGACTTCAAAAGTCATTTTGAGGGAGGTAATCAGTCACAGCAGACCTGTGGCAGTGTGTTTGACTGTGTTAAAAACGTTTTTTTCTATATTTTTATCCGTTTTGGGTATTAAGGGGTTAATCATCCATTTGCAAGTGGGTACAATGCTCTGCTAACTTAATACATTTACTGTGAAAATTTGGTTGCTATAACTGATTTGGTTCATTGTTATTTCAACTGTGACAATTTTTTGTGCTTCTTAAAGGCGCAGTAACGTTTTATTTAGTGCTTGTAAATTTATTTCAAAAGTGTTTTCCAAGCTTGCTAATCTCATTGCTAGTCTGTTTAAACATGTCTGACACAGATGATTCTGTTTGTTCATTATGTTTGAAGGCCAATGTGGAGCCCCATAGAAATATGTGTACTAAATGTATTGATTTCACTTTAAATAATAAAGGTCAGTCTTTATCTATAAAAGAATTATCACCAGACGACGAGGGGGAAGTTATGCCGACTAACTCTCCTCACGTGTCAGTACCTTCGCCTCCCGCTCAGGAGGCGCGTGATATTGTGGCGCCAAGTACATCAGGGATGCCCATACAAATCACTTTACGAGACATGGCCACTATTCTGAATAATACCCTGACAGAAGTATTATCTAAATTGCCAGAATTAAGAGGCAAGCGCGATTGCTCTGGGATAAGGACAGAGCGCGCTGGTGCTGTGAGAGCCATGTCTGATACTGCGTCACAGTTTGCAGAACATGAGGACGGAGAGCTTCATTCTGTGGGTGACGGATCTGATCCAGGGAAACCGGATTCAGAGATTTCTAATTTTAAATTTAAGCTTGAGAACCTCCGTGTATTGCTAGGGGAGGTTTTAGCGGCTCTGAATGACTGTAATACAGTTGCAATTCCAGAGAAATTATGTAGGCTGGATAGATACTATGCGGTGCCGGTGTGTACTGACGTTTTTCCTATACCTAAAAGGCTTACAGAAATTATTAGCAAGGAGTGGGATAGACCTGGTGTGCCCTTTTCCCCACCTCCTATATTTAGGAAAATGTTTTCAATAGATGCCACTACACGGGACTTATGGCAGACGGTCCCTAAGGTGGAGGGAGCAGTTTCTACTTTAGCTAAGCGTACCACTATCCCGGTGGAGGATAGTTGTGCTTTTTCGGATCCAATGGATAAAAAATTAGAAGGTTACCTTAAGAAAATGTTTGTTCAACAAGGTTTTATCTTACAGCCCCTTGCATGCCTTGCGTCTGTCACTGCTGCTGCGGCATTCTGGTTTGAGTCTCTGGAAGAGGCCATTCACTCAGCTCCATTGGATGAAATCATGGACAAGCTTAAAGCACTTAAGCTTGCTAATGCATTTGTTTCTGATGCCATTGTACATTTAACTAAACTAATGGCTAAGAACTCCGGATTCGCCATTCAGGCGCGGAGAGCGCTATGGCTTAAATCCTGGTCAGCTGACGTGACTTCTAAATCTAAATTGCTTAATATTCCTTTCAAGGGGCAAACCTTATTCGGGCCCGGCTTGAAAGAAATTATCGCTGACATTACTGGAGGTAAGGGTCATACCCTTCCTCAGGACAGGGCCAAATCAAAGGCCAAACAGTCTAATTTTCGTGCTTTTCGAAACTTCAAGGCAGGAGCAGCATCAACTTCCTCCGCTCCAAAACAGGAAGGAACTGTTGCTCGTTACAGACAGGCCTGGAAAAATAATCAGTCCTGGAACAAGGGCAAGCAGGCCAGAAAACCTACTACTGCCCCTAAGACAGCATGAAGGAATTGCCCCCTATCCGGAAACGGATCTAGTGGGGGGCAGACTTTCTCTCTTCGCCCAGGCGTGGGCAAGAGATGTCCAGGATCCCTGGGCGTTGGAGATCATATCCCAGGGATATCTTCTGGACTTCAAAGCTTCTCATCCACAAGGGAGATTTCATCTTTCAAGGTTATCAGCAAACCAAATAAAGAAAGAGGCATTTCTACGCTGTGTACAAGACCTCCTTATAATGGGGGTGATCCACCCAGTTCCGCAAACGGAACAAGGGCAAGGGTTTTACTCAAATCTGTTCGTGGTTCCCAAGACAGAGGGAACCTTCAGACCAATCTTAGACCTAAAGATCTTAAACAAATTCCTAAGAGTTCCATCATTCAAAATGGAAACTATTCGAACCATCCTACCCATGATCCAAGAGGGTCAGTACATGACCACAGTGGACTTAAAGGATGCCTACCTTCACATACCGATTCACAAAGATCATTATCGGTACCTAAGATTTGCCTTCCTAGACAGGCATTACCAGTTTGTAGCTCTTCCCTTCGGGTTAGCTATGGCCCCGAGAATCTTTACAAAGGTTCTGGGCTCACTTCTGGCGGTTCTACGACCGCGAGGCATAGCGGTGGCTCCGTATCTAGACGACATCCTGATACAGGCATCAAGCTTTCAAATTGCCAAGTCTCATACAGAGATAGTTCTGGCTTTTCTGAGGTCGCATGGGTGGAAGGTGAACGTGGAAAAGAGTTCTCTATCACCACTCACAAGAGTCTCCTTCCTAGGGACTCTTATAGATTCGGTAGAGATGAAAATTTACCTGACGGAGTCCAGGTTGTCAAAACTTCTAAATGCTTGCCGTGTCCTTCTTTCCATTCCACGCCCGTCAGTGGCTCAGTGCATGGAAGTAATCGGCTTAATGGTAGCGGCAATGGACATAGTGCCATTTGCGCGCCTGCATCTCAGACCGCTGCAGTTATGCATGCTAGGTCAGTGGAATGGGGATTACTCAGATTTGTCCCCTCTGCTAAATCTGGATCAAGAGACCAGAGATTCTCTTCTCTGGTGGCTTTCTCGAGTCCATCTGTCCAAGGGCATGACCTTTCGCAGGCCAGAGTGGACGATTGTAACAACATATGCCAGCCTTCTAGGTTGGGGCGCAGTCTGGAACTCCCTGAAGGCTCAGGGATCGTGGACTCAAGAGGAGAAACTCCTCCCAATAAATATTCTGGAATTAAGAGCAATATTCAAGGCTCTTCTAGCTTGGCCTCAGTTAGCAACACTGAGGTTCATCAGATTTCAGTCGGACAACATCACGACTGTGGCTTACATCAACCATCAAGGGGGAACCAGGAGTTCCCTAGCGATGTTAGAAGTCTCAAAGATAATTCGCTGGGCAGAGTCTCACTCTTGCCACCTGTCAGCGATCCACATCCCAGGCGTGGAGAACTGGGAGGCGGACTTTCTAAGTCGCCAGACTTTTCATCCGGGGGAGTGGGAACTTCATCCGGAGGTGTTCGCTCAACTGATTCGTCGTTGGGGCAAACCAGATCTGGATATCATGGCGTCTCGCCAGAACGCCAAGCTTCCTCGTTACGGATCCAGGTCCAGAGACCCGGGAGCGGCGCTGATAGATGCTCTAGCAGCCCCTTGGGTCTTCAACGTGGCTTATGTGTTTCCACCGTTTCCGCTGCTGCCTCGACTGATTGCCAAGATCAAACAGGAGAGAGCATCAGTGATTCTGATAGCGCCTGCGTGGCCATGCAGGACCTGGTACGCAGACCTAGTGGACATGTCGTCCTGTCCACCATGGTCTCTACCTCTGAGGCAGGACCTTCTAATACAAGGTCCTTTCAACCATCCAAATCTAATTTCTCTGAGGCTGACTGCATGGAGATTGAACGCTTGATCTTATCCAAGCGTGGCTTCTCAGAGTCAGTTATTGATACTTTAATACAGGCTCGGAAGCCTGTTACCAGAAAAATCTATCATAAGATATGGCGTAAATACTTATATTGGTGCGAATCCAAGAGTTACTCATGGAGTAAGGTTAGGATTCCTAGGATATTGTCCTTTCTACAAGAGGGTTTGGAAAAGGGCTTATCTGCTAGTTCGTTGAAGGGACAGATTTCTGCTCTGTCTATTCTTTTGCACAAGCGTCTGGCAGAAGTTCCAGACGTCCAGGCTTTTTGCCAGGCTTTGACTAGGATTAAGCCTGTGTTTAAATCTGTTAAATCTGTTTAAAGATTTTCGTTCAACTTCTTCCCTGTTTGTCGTTTATTCTGGGCAGAGGAGAGGTCAAAAAGCTTCGGCAACCTCTCTCTCTTTTTGGCTTCGTAGTATAATACGTTTAGCCTATGAGACTGCTGGACAGCAGCCTCCTGAAAGAATTACAGCTCATTCCACTAGAGCTGTGGCTTCCACCTGGGCCTTTAAGAATGAGGCCTCTGTTGAATAGATTTGCAAGGCTGCGACTTGGTCTTCGCTTCACACCTTTTCGAAATTTTATAAATTTGACACTTTCGCTTCTTCGGAGGCTGTTTTTGGGAGAAAGGTTCTACAGGCAGTGGTTCCTTCCGTTTAAGTTCCTGCCTTGTCCCTCCCTTCATCCGTGTACTTAGCTTTGGTATTGGTATACCATAAGTAATGGATGACCCGTGGACTGAATACACTTAACAAGAGAAAACATAATTTATGCTTACCTGATAAATTTATTTCTCTTGTAGTGTATTCAGTCCACGGCCCGCCCTGTCTTTTTAAGGCAGATCTAAATTTTAATTAAAACATTCAGTCACCACTGCACCCTATGGTTTCTCTTTTCTCGTCTTGTTTCGGTCGAATGACTGGATATGACACGTGAGGGGAGGAGCTATATAGCAGCTCTGCTTGGGTGATCCTCTTGCAGCTTCCTGTTGGGAAGGGAATATATCCCATAAGTAATGGATGACCCGTGGACTGAATACACTACAAGAGAAATAAATTTATCAGGTAAGCATAAATTATGTTTTTTGGCGCGAGAATATCGTAATTTCCGGAGTCATAGTTGACGCTGGAAGTTTTCACGTGGTTGCGTCATTTTTGATGCATGTTTGTTGCAGATGTTTTTTGGCGCCAAAAAATGTGGGCGTCATACTTGCCGCCAGTTTTTTTCACATTATTTCAGTCTCACTTTTTAGTTGCTTCTGGTTCTAGAGGCTTGTTTTGTTTTGCATTTTTTCCCATTCCTGAAACTGTCATTTAAGGAATTTGATAATTTTGCTTTATATGTTGTTTTTTTTCTATTACATATTGCAAGATGTCACTACCTGACCCTGGATCAGAATCTACTTCTGGAAAGACGCTGCCTGATGTTGGTTCTACCAAAGCTAAGTGCATTTATTGTAAACTTTTGGTAACTGTTCCTCCGGCTGTAGTTTGTGTTAGTTGTCATGATAAACTATCAAACGCTGATAATATTTCCATTAGTAATAATCCATTACCTGTTGTTCCTTCAACATCTAATGTTCAGGATGTCCCTGTTAATGTAAGAGAATTTGTTTCTAATTCTATTCGGAAGGCTCTGTCTGTTATTCCTCCTTCTAGTAAACGTAAAAGGTCTTTTAAAACTTCTCATATTTCAGATGAATTTTTAAATGACCGCCATCATTCTGACTTATCTATCTCTGATGAGGATCTATCTGGTTCAGAAGATTCTGCCTCAGATATTGACACTGATAAATCTTCGTATTTGTTTAAGATGGAGTTTATTCATTCTTTACTTAAAGAAGTGTTGATTGCATTAGATATGGAGGAGTCTAGTCCTCTTGATATTAAAACTAATAAGCGTTTTTAAATTCAGTTTTTAAACCTCATGTAGTTATTCCAGAAGTTTTTCCAGTTCCTGATGCTATTTCAGAAGTAATTTCTAGGGAATGGAATAGTCTGGGTACTTCATTTACTCCTTCTCCAAGGTTTAAGAAATTGTACCCTTTGCCATCTGATAGATTAGAGTTTTGGGAAAAAATCCCCAAAGTTGATGGGGCTATCTCTACTCTTGCTAAACGTACTACTATTCCTACGGCAGATAGTACTTCTTTTAAGGATCCTTTAGATAGGAAGCTTGAATCCTTTCTAAGGAAGGCTTATTTATGTTCAGGTAATCTTCTTAGACCTGCTATTTCTTTGGCTGATGTTGCTGCAGCTTCCACCTTCTGGTTTGAGGCTTTAACGCAACAAGTGTCAGACCATAATGCTTATAGCATTGTTAAACTTCTTCAACATGCTAATAACTTTGTTTGTGATGCCATTTTTGATATCATTAGGATTGATGTCAGGTATATGTCTTTAGCTATTTTAGCTAGAAGAGCTTTATGGCTTAAGTCTTGGAATGCAGATATGACTTCTAAGTCAACGTTGCTTTCTCTTTCTTTCCAAGGTAATAAATTATTTGGTTCTCAGTTGGATTCAATAATTTCAACTGTTACTGGGGGGAAGGGAGCCTTTTTGCCTCAGGACAAAAAATCTAAAGGTAAATATAGGGCTGCTAATCATTTTCGTTCCTTTCGTCAGAATAAGGAACAGAAGCCTGACCCTTCCCCTAAAGGAACAGTTTCCGTTTGGAAACCTTCTCCAGTCTGGAATAAATCCAAGCCTTTTAGAAAGTCAAAACCAGCTCCCAAATCTGCATGAAGGTGCGGCCCTCATTCCAGCACAGCTGGTAGGGGGAAGGTTACGATTTTTCAAAGATGTTTGGACCAATTCGATTCAAAGTCTTTGGATTCAGAACATTGTTTCTCAAGGGTACAGAATAGGTTTCAAGGTAAGACCGCCTGTGAGAAGATTTTTCCTCTCACGCATTCCAGTAAACCCAGTAAAGGCTCAGGCGTTTCTGAAATGTGTTTCAGACCTGGAGTCGGCTGGGGTAATTGTGCCAGTTCCAGATATAGAACGGGGTCTGGGGTTTTACTCAAATCTGTACATTGTACCAAAGAAGGAGAATTCTTTCAGACCAGTTCTGGATCTAAAAATATTGAATCGTTATGTAAGGATACCAACATTCAAAATGGTGACTATAAGGACTATTCTGCCTTTTGTTCAGCAAGGGCATTATATGTCTACAATAGACTTACAGGATGCATATCTTCATATTCCAATTCATCCAGACTACTATCAGTTCCTGAGATTCTCTTTTCTAGACAAGCATTACCAGTTTGTTGCTCTTCCTTTTGGCCTAGCAACAGCTCCAAGGATCTTTTCAAAGGTTCTCGGTGCCCTTCTCTCTGTAATCCGAGAACAGGGTATTGCGGTATTTCCTTATTTGGACGATATCTTGGTACTTGCTCAGTCTTTACATTCTGCAGAATCTCATACGAATCAACTAGTGTTGTTTCTTCAAAGACATGGTTGGAGGATCAATTTACCAAAGAGTTCCTTGATTCCTCAGACAAGGGTAACCTTTTTGGGTTTCCAAATAGATTCAGTGTCCATGAACAGAAAAGAGACGTCTGAAATTGGTTTCAGCTTGTCGAAACTTTCAGTCTCAATCATTCCCTTTGGTAGCTTTGTGCATGGAAATTCTAGGTCTCATGACTGCTGCATCGGACGCGACCCCTTTTGCTCGTTTTCTCATGAGACCTCTCCAGCTTTGTATGCTGAACCAACGGTGCAGGGATTATACAAAGATATCACAATTAATATCCTTAAATCCCAATGTTCGATCTTCTCTGACTTGGTGGTTGGATCACCATCGTTTAATTCATTGTTCGTCCAACCTGGACTGTGATCTCAACAGATGCAAGTCTTTCAGGTTGGGGAGCTGTATGGGGATCTCTGACAGCGCAGGGGGTTTGGGAATCTCAGGAGGCGAGATTACCAATCAACATTTTGGAACTCTGTGTGATTTTCGGAGCTCTTCAGTTCTGGCCTCTTCTGAAGAGAGAATCGTTTATTTGTTTTCAGACAGACAATGTCACAACCGTGGCGTATGTCAATCATCAAGGTGGGACTCACAGTCCTCAGGCTATGAAAGAAGTATCTCAGATACTTGTATGGGCGGAATCCAGCTCCTGTCTAATCTCTGCGGTTCACATCCCAGGTATAGACAATTGGGAAGCGGATTATCTCAGTCGCCAGACGTTACATCCGGGCGAATGGTCTCTTCACCCAGAGTTATTTCTTCAGATTGTTCAAATCTGGGGACTTCCAGAAATAGATCTGATGGCTTCTCATCTAAACAAGAAACTTCCCAGGTATCTGGCCAGATCCAGGGATCCTCAGGCGGAAGCGGTGGACGCGTTGTCACTTCCTTGGAATTATCAACCTGCTTATATCTTTCTGCCTCTAGTTCTTCTTCCAAAAGTGATTTCCAAAATCCTAATGGAGCGTTCGTTTGTACTGCTGGTGGCTCCAGCATGGCCACACAGGTTTTGGTATGCGGATCTCGTTCAGATGGCCAGTTGCCAACCTTGGACACTTCCGTTAAGGCCAGACCTTCTATCTCAAGGCCCATTTTTCCATCAGGATCTCAAATCATTACATTTGAAGGTATGGAGATTGAACGCTTAATACTTAGTATTAATCACTGAATCGGAGAAACCTCTATGACTATGTTACAGGCTCGTAAATCTGTGTCTAGAAAGATTTATTACCGAGTTTGGAAGTCTTACATTTCTTGGTGTTCTTCTCATAAATTCTCTTGGCATTCTTTTAGAATTCCTAGAATTTTACAGTTTCTTCAGGATGGTTTGGAAAAAGGTTTGTCTGCAAGTTCCTTGAAAGGACAAATCTCTGCTCTTTCTGTTCTTTTTCACAGAAAGATTGCTAATCATCCTGATATTCATTGTTTTGTACAGGCTTTGGTTCGTATTAAGCCTGTCATTAAGTCAATCTCTCCTCCTTGGAGTCTTAATTTGGTTCTGAGGGATTTACAGGCTCCTCCGTTTGAACCTATGCATTCTCTGGATATTAAATTACTTTCTTGGAAAGTTTTGTTCTTTTTGGCAATCTCTTCTGCTAGAAGAGTTTCTGAGTTATCTGCTCTTTCTTGTGAATCTCCTTTTCTGATTTTTCATCTGGATAAGGTGGTGTTGCGGACTTCATTTAATTTTTTACCTAAAGTTGTGAATTCTAACAACATTAGTAGAGAAATTGTTGTCCTTTCATTGTGTCCTAATCCTAAGAATTCTCTGGAGAGATCTTTACATTCTTTGGATGTAGTAAGAGCTTTGAAATATTATGTTGAAGCTACTAAAGATTTCAGAAAGACTTCCAGTCTATTTGTTATCTTTTCTGGTTCTTGGAAAGGTCAGAAGGCTTCTGCCATTTCTTTGGCGTCTTGGTTAAAGTCTTTGATTCATCATGCTTATGTGGAGTCGGGTAAATCCCCGCCTCAAAGGATTACGGCTCATTCTACTAGGTCAGTTTCTACTTCCTGGGCTTTTAAGAATGAAGCTTCTGTTGATCAGATTTGCAAAGCAGCAACTTGGTCTTCTTTGCATACTTTTACTAAATTCTACCATTTTTATGTTTTTTCTTCTTCTGAAGCAGTTTTTGGTAGAAAAGTACTTCAGGCAGCTGTTTCAGTTTGATTCTTCTGCTTATAATTTCAGTTTTTTTCATTGTAAGATTAAAACTTTTTGATTTGGGTTGTGGATTATTTTTTCAGCGGAATTGGCTGTCTTTATTTTATCCCTCCCTCTCTAGTGACTCTTGCATGGACGTTCCACATCTTGGGTATCTGCTATCCCATACGTCACTAGCTCATGGACTCTTGCCAATTACATGAAAGAAAACATAATTTATGTAAGAACTTACCTGATAAATTCATTTCTTTCATATTAGCAAGAGTCCATGAGGCCCACCCTTTTTGTGGTGGTTATGATTTTTTTGTATAAAGCACAATTATTCCAATTCCTTGTTTGATGCTTTCGCTCCTTTCTTATCACCCCACTTCTTGGCTATTCGTTAAACTGAATTGTGGGTGTGGTGAGGGGTGTATTTATAGGCATTTTGAGGTTTGGGAAACTTTGCCCCTCCTGGTAGGAATGTATATCCCATACGTCACTAGCTCATGGACTCTTGCCAATATGAAAGAAATGAATTTATCTGGTAAGTTCTTACATAAATTACGTTTTCCCTCCACCCCCAGTCATTCTCTTTGCCTGTGTTATACTAGGAAGAGGTAAAGTGCGGTGTTAGTTTTAGTTTCTTCAATCAAGAAGTTTTTTATTTTAAATGGTACCGGTGAGTACTATTTTCCTCAGGGGGATATGGAAGAAGATTTCTGCCCTGAGGTTTGATGATCTTAGCATTTGTAACTTAGATCCATGCTGGTTCCCACAAGACTTCTGAAGGTAACCATGAGACATCTTCAGTGTGGAGACCAGTTTCATGCTACAAGCAGCATTAAGGTATGTGCAGACTTTTTTTCTGAGGAGACTTGGTGTATCAGAACTGGCTGGCATTTATTTCCCTGTATGGGAATGGGGTAAGCAGTGAAACCTATTTTAATAGGAGGGGGGTTACTGGAGTCCCTATATCATATTTATCATTAGTTGATATTTGGGCATTATGTGACATGGGAGACAATATAAAAAACGATGTTTTATTTTTTTTATTTTTGGCACTTAAAACTTATTGGTTTTATGCTTGAGGGTTGTATTGTGTGTGTATTTTTACTTTAGTGCAAAACCGCATTCCCATGCGGTGTTGTTTGGGCCTACTCCGACTTTTGACCTTAAGGGGCGGAGCCTATTTTGGCGCATTTCCTTCAAGCTTAGCAGCAGCAAACAGTGACTCGGTGGCTCCGGGACTGTGTAGCTGGTCTGAAGGGTTGGAAACTTGATTCGAAGTACCCTGGGGGAAGTGCAGAGTGTATTTTTATCTATCTTTTGACTACATGTTGATATAAGTACTTCTAAAGCCTTATTTCTGCCCTTGCTTCTGGGTGCAGTAATTTTTGGATTAACCAACGATATTTAAGTTAAATTTGGGAATAATTTAACGTTTTTTGTGCATTTTGGAAAAATTGTTCACTTTTTCTTTTCTTAAAGGCACAGTACACATTTTTTCTAATGTTTATTTTATGCTATAAACGACTTTTGTGGTATTACTAGTCTGTTCAACATGTCTGACATTGAGGTTTCTCATTGTTCTATGTGTTTAGAAGCTATTGTGCAATCCCCTCTAACATTGTGTAACTTTTGTACTGAAAGGGCTTTTCAATGTAAAAAGCATATTTTAAATAAAGTAAGTGTGCCTAAGGATGATTCTCAGTCCGAAGAGAATCAGGATATGCCATCCAATTCTCCCCAAGTGTCACAACCTTTAACGCCCACACAAGCGACGCCTAGTACTTCTAGTGCGTCTAATTCCTTTACTCTGCAGGAGATGCTGCAGTTATGTCAACTACCCTTACAGAGGTATTGTCTAAATTACCAGTGTCGCAGGGTAAACGCAGTAGGTCGAGTATTAATGTAAATACTGAATCCTCTGATGCTTTATTAGCTATTTCCGATGTTCCCTCACAGTGCTCTGAGTTGGGGATCAGGGAATTACTGTCTGAGGGTGAAATTTCTGATTGAGGGAATGTTTTGCCTCAGACAGATTCGGATGCTATGTCATTTAAATTTAAGCTTGAACACCTCCGCCTGTTGCTTAGGGAGGTTTTAGCGACTCTGGATGATTGTGATCCTATTGTGATTCCTCCAGTGAAATTGTGTAAAATGGATTAATATTTGGGAAGTTCCTAATTACACTGATGTTTCTTTCATGTAATTGGCAAGAGTCCATGAGCTAGTGACATATGGGATATACAATCCTACCAGGAGGGGCAAATTTTCCCAAACCTCAAAATGCCTATAAATACACCCCTCACCACACCCACAATTCAGTTTTACAAACTTTGCCTCCTATGGAGGTGGTGAAGTAAGTTTGTGCTAAGATTTCTACGTTGATATGCGCTTCTCAGCATTGTTGAAGCCCGATTCCTCTCAGAGTACAGTGAATGTCAGAGGGATGTGAAGGGAGTATCACTTATTGAATATGATGATTTCCCTAAAGGGGGTCTATTTCATGGGTTCTCTGTTATCGGTCGTAGAGATTCATCTCCTACCTCCCTTTTCAGATCGACGATATACTCTCAATTTACCATTACCTCTACTAATAACTGTTTTAGTACTGGTTTGGCTATCTGCTATATGTAGATGGGTGTCTTTTGGTAAGTATGTTTTTTATTACTTAAGACACCTCAGCTATGGTTTGGCACTTTATGCATTTATATAAAGTTCTAAATATATGTATTGTACTTATATTTGCCAGGTTCATGTATTTCCTTCTGCAGACTGTCAGTTTCATATTTGGGTAATATAAACATCTTTTATAGAAATTTTTTTCTTACCTGGGGTTTAGTCTTTTTTCAATTGACTACTTCTTGCAAATTGCGGGTGGCATTAGGCCCGCGGGTGCGTCAAATGCTAAACTTTATTGCGTCATTTTTGGCGCGGAAAAATACGTCTGACGCAACTTCGTCATTTCCGGGTCATACTTGACGCCGAGACCTTTCACACGGTTGCGTCATTAGTAACGCTAGTGTGTCATTTCCGGTTATTTTTGTCGCCAACAAGTTCACGTTACGTTGTGCGTCATACTTGGTGCCAAACTTCATTATTTCAATACCCCATTGATGTTTGCCTCTTGATTTTTTTCTCTATCAGAGGCCTATGCTATTTGCTTTTTTCCCATTCCTGAAACTGTCATATAAGGAAATAGATAATTTTGCTTTTTATGTTGTTTTTTCGCTTACATTTTGCAAGATGTCTCTATCTGATCCTGCCTCAGAAGTTTCTACTGGAACATTGCTGCCTGACATTGGTCCTACCAAAGCTAAGTGCATTTGTTGTAAAATTGTTGCATTTTTTTCGCCGAATGTCATTTGTAATAGTTGTCATGATAAACTTTTACATGCAGTTAGTGTATCCATCATTAATAGCACATTGCCAGTTGTAATTCCTTCAACTTCTAATGTGCATGATATACCTGTAAATTTTAAAGAATTTGTTTCTGATTCTATTTTGAAGGTTTTGTCTGCATTTCCACCTTGTAATAAACGTAAAGGTCTTTTAAAACTTCTCATTTAGTTGATGAAATTTCAAATGACCAACAAAATAATTTATCCTCTTCTGATGAGGATCTATCTGATACAGAAGATCCTTCCTCAGACTGACAAATCTACTTATTTATTTAAAATAGAGTATATGCGTTCTTTATTAAAAGAAGTGTTAATTATTTTGGATATTGAGGTAACCAGTCCTATTGACGTTCAGTCTAATAAACGTTTAAAATGCTGTTTTTAAACCTCCTGTGGTTTCTCCAGGGGTTTTTCCTATTCCTGAGGCTATTTCTGATATGATTTCTAGGGAATGGAATAAGCCAGGTACTTATTTTATTCCTTCTTCAAGGTTTAAAAAATTGTATCCTTTACCAGCAAAATCTATAGAGTTTTGGGAAAAAAATCCCCAAAGTTGATGGGGCTATTTCTACTCTTGCTAAACGTACCACTATTCCTATGGAAGATAGTACTTCCTTTTAAGGATCCTTTAGATAGGAAGCTTGAATCTTATCTAAGGAAGGCCTATTTATATTCAGGTCATCTTCTCAGACCTGCAATTTCTTTGGCTGATGTTGCGGCTGCATCAACCTTTTGGTTGGAGAATTTAGCGCAACAGGAATTGGATTCTGACTTATCTAGCATTATTCGCCTATTGCAATATGCTAATCATTTTATTGTGATGCAATTTTTGATATTATCAAAATTGATGTTAGATCCATGTCTTTAGCTATTTTAGTTAGAAGAGCTTTGTGGCTTAAATCTTGGAATGCTGATATGACATCTAAATCTAGATTACTATCTCTTTCTTTCCAAGGTAATAATTTATTTGGTTCTCAGTTGGATTCTGTTATTTCAACTGTCACTGGGGGAAGGGAGTTTTTCTGCCTCAGGATTAAAAACCTAAGGGTAAATCTAAGGCTTCTAACCATTTTCGTTCCTTTCGTCAGAATAAGGAACAAAAACTCAATCTTTCCCCCAAGGAGTCTGCTTTCAATTGGAAGCCTTCCTCAAATTGGTTTCCTAAATGGCTTGGATTTATTCCAAAGTCAGCCCCTAAGTCCGCATGAAGGTGCGGCTCTCATTCCAGCTCAGCTGGTAGGGGGCAGATTAAGGTTTTTCAAAGATATTTGGATAAAATCTGTCCAAAATCAATGGATTCAGAGCATTGTCTCTCAAGGGTATCGAATAGGATTCAGACTAAGACCTCCTGTGAGAAGATTTTTTCTCTTGTAAGGTGTATCCAGTCCACGGTTTCATCCATTACTTGTAGGAAAGGCCAAAAGGCTTCGGCAACTTCTCTTTCTTTTTGGCTAAGAAGCATAATCCGTTTAGCTTATGAGACTGCTGGCCAGCAGCCTCCTGAAAGAATTACAGCTCATTCTACTAGAGCGGTAGCTTCCACATGGGCTTTTAAACATGAGGCCTCTGTTGAACAGATTTGTAAGGCGGCGACTTGGTCTTCGCTTCATACTTTTTCTAAATTCTACAAATTTGATACTTTTGCTTCCTCGGAGGCTATTTTTGGGAGAAAGGTCTTACAGGCAGTGGTGCCTTCCGTTTAAGTACCTGCCTTGTCCCTCCCTTCATCCGTGTCCTAAAGCTTTGGTATTGGTATCCCACAAGTAATGGATGAACCCGTGGACTGGATACACCTTACAAGAGAAAACAAAATTTATGCTTAACTGATAAATTTCTTTCTCTTGTGGTGTATCCAGTCCACGGCCCGCCCTGTCACTTTAAGGCAGGTGTTTTTATTTTTTAAACTACAGTCACCACTGCACCCTATAGTTTCTCCTTTCTTTCATGTAATTAGCAAGAGTCCATGAGCTAGTGACGTATGGGATATACATTCCTACCAGGAGGGGCAAAGTTTCCCAAACCTTAAAATGCCTATAAATACACCCCTCACCACACCCACAATTCAGTTTTACAAACTTTGCCTCCCGTGGAGGTGGTGAAGTAAGTTTGTGCTTAAGATTCTTCGTTGATATGCGCTTCGCAACAGGTTGAAGCCCGGTTTTCCTCTCAAAGTGCAGCGAATGTCAGAGAGACGTGAAGAGAGTATTGCCTATTTGAATACAATGGTCTAACTCTAGGGGATCTATTTCATAGGTTCTCTGTTATCGGTCGTAGAGATTTCTTCTCCTACCTCCCTTTTCAGATCGACTATATACTCTTATATACCATTACCTCTACTGATTCTCGTTTCATTACTGGTTTGGCTTTCTGCTATATGTAGAGGAGTGTCCTGGGGTAAGTAAATCTTATTCTTTATGACACTCTGCGCTATGGTTGGGCACTTTATATGTAAAGTTCTAAATATATGTCTATAAACTTATATTTGCCTTGATTCAGGATAATCAGTATTCCTTTTTAAATACAGACTGTCAGTTTCATTATTGGGATAATGCATTTAATTATTTTTTCTTACCTTGAAAAATTTCATTTGACCATTTTTTCCTGCATGCTGTTAGGCTCGCGGGGGCAGAAAATGTTTCGTTTTATTACGTCATTTTTGGCGCAAACTTTTTTTGCCGCTAAAAATTTTGTAATTTCCGGTGACGTAATTTACGCCGGAAGTTGTATTCTGTTACGCATGCGTATTCAGACATTTTTTTGCGCCAAAAAAATGTGGGCGTCTTTTTTACTCTCATTATTTAAACATTTCTTTTTCTTTGCTTCTGGTTCTAGAAGCTTATTTTTTTGCATTCTTTCCCATTCCTGAAACTGTCATTTAAGGAATTTGATAATTTTGCTTTATATGTTGTTTTTTCTATTACATATTGCAAGATGTCTCATCCTGACCCTGGATCAAAATCCACTAATGGACAGACGCTGCCTGATGCTATTTCTACCAAAGTTAAGTGTATATGTTGTAAACTTGTGGTAACTGTTCCTCCAGCTGCAGTTTGTGAAAGCTGTCATGATAAACTTTCCAATGCAGATTCTGTGTCCATTAGTAATAATCCTTTACCTGTTGTTGTTCCTTCAACATCTATTGTTAAGGATGTTCCTGTTAATATAAAAGAATTTGTTTCTAATTCCATTAGGAAGGCTCTGTCTGTTATTCCTCCTTCCAGTAAACGTAAAAAGTCTTTCAAAACTTCTCACATTTCAGATTAATTTTTAGGTGACCGCCATCATTCTGACTTATCTGTTTCTGATGAGGTTTTTTCCGGTTCAAAAGATTCTACCACAGATGTTGATTCTGATAAATCTTCATATTTATTTAAAATGGAGTTTATCCGTTCATTGCTTAAAGAAGTTTTGATTGCCTTAGATATGGAGGAGTCCATTCCTCTTGATACTAAAACTGCTAAACGTTTAAATTCGGTTTATAAACCTCATGTGTTAATTCCGGAAGTTTTTCCAGTTCCTGACGCTATCTCAGATGTGATTGCTAGGGAATGGGATAGTCTGGGTACTTCATTTACTCCTTCTCCAAGGTTTAAGAAATTGTACCCAGTGCCATCTGATAGACTGGAATTTTGGGATAAAATCCCTAAAGTTGATGGGGCTATCTCTACTCTAGCCAAACGTACTGCTATTCCTACGGCAGATAGCACTTCGTTTAAAGATCCTTTAGATAGGAGAATTGAATCTTTTTTGAGAAAAGCTTATTTATGTTCAGGTAATCTACTCAGACCTGCTATCTCTTTGGCTGATGTTGCTGCAGCTTCAACTTTCTGGTTGGAGACTTTAGCGCAACAAGTGACAGATCATAATACCTATAGCATTGTTAAACTTCTTCAACACGCTAATAACTTTGTCTGTGATGCCATTTTTGATATCATTAGAGTTGATGTCCGGTATATGTCTTTAGCTATTTTAGCTAGACGAGCTTTATGGCTTAAATCCTGGAATGTAGATATGACTTCTAAATCAACTTTGCTTTCTCTCTCTTTCCAAGGTAATAAGTTGTTTGGTTCTCAGTTGGATTCTATAATTTCAACTGTAACTGGAGGGAAGGATGCTTTTTTGCCTCAGGGGAAAAAATCTAAAGGTAATTACAGGGCTGCTAATCGTTTTCGTTCCTTTCGTCAGATGGAGCAGAAGCCCGATCCTTCCCCTAAAGGAACAGTTTCCGGTTGGAAACCTAATCCAGTCTGGAGTAAATGCAAGCCTTCCAGAAAGTCAAAACCAGCCCCTAAATCCGCATGAAGGTGCGGCCCTCATTCCAGCGCAGCTGGTAGGGGGCAGGTTACGATTTTTCAAAGATGTTTGGATCAATTCGGTTCACAATCTTTGGATTCAGAACCTTGTTTCGCAAGGGTACAGAATAGGTTTCAAAGTAAGACCGCCTGTGAGAAGATTCTTTCTCTCACGCATTCCAATCAATCCAGTGAAGGCTCAGGCGTTTCTGAAATGTGTTTCAGACCTAGAGTTAGCTGGAGTAATTATACCAGTTCCAGTTCTGGAACAGGGTCTGGGGTTTTATTCAAATCTATTCATTGTACCAAAGAAAGAGAATTCTTTCAGACCGGTTCTGGATTTAAAAATATTGAATCGTTATGTAAGGATACCAACATTCAAAATGGTAACTATAAGGACTATTCTGCCTTTTGTTCAGCAAGGGCATTATATGTCTACAATAGATTTACAGGATGCATACCTGCATATTCCGATTCATCCAGATCACTATCAGTTTCTGAGATTCTCTTTTCTAAACAAGCATTACCAATTTGTTGCTCTTCCATTTGGTCTATCAACAGCTCCAAGAATCTTTTCAAAGGTTATGGGTGCCCTACTCTCTGTAATCAAAGAACAGGGTATTGCGGTGTTTCCTTATTTGGACGATATCTTGGTACTAGCTAAGTCTTTACATTCTGCAGAATCTCACACGAACCAACTAGTGTTGTTTCTTTGGAAACATAGTTGGAGGATTGTTACAAACTGCTGTTTGTAACTGGCCCTTTAAATGAAAAATTGCCCTGCTTCCCTGGATTTTGGAGAAGCCTATTTGCCAGCCTCCTTCCACATGACTATGGCCCCTGGAACATTGTGCCCCTGAGGACATATTGACTTTTGTTGGGTGTGTGTGGCCCTTTAAGAACCATCTGGGGACATATTGTGACTTTGATGAACAATGCCCCTTTAAGACTATGTCCCCAGACCTGTGAAATGACTTGTCCCTGGCTTTCTCCCACTTGGTTCAGTTTCATTGTGTGCCATTAAGAGTTAAATTTTGTTCAGCTTCAAGAAACCTATTCTAAATACAAGTCTGCTGGGATTAGCTCTAATTAGGTTTAGTGATCAACTTTCCCATTGTCTAATCAGACTAGTATTGATAAGGTGGACTGCATTGTTTTATTGTGTGTAAAATGTTATCTGCTGTTGTGGCCTGTCAAAGGGAGGGTCTCTATCTAATATCAAATGTGTGATGGGGGATTTTATGCCTCCCCCTGAGAGTGTCCTGTTTGCATGTAACCTCAATAAAAAGCAGGCTGTGTGCTCCAGTACACCAGACCTATTTTCTGTCCCTCTAACTTGCAGCTTTGACTCATGTTTGTAGGGGACAGCTTCAGCTAATATCACTACAGGGATTGCTGACTATGGTGCTGATGATTCTTTGGTGAGCGCTAGGAGCATCCTTTTCTACGGTCCAACTTCCAGCCAGCCTGGAGGCAACCGTAACATTTGGCGGCAGCGGTGGGATTGGCGTCCTAGCGCAAGGAGCAGCACCACAACAGCACTGGTATCGTAGGAAAGTTATTGAGGGCAACGCTAGCCACTGCGCAGCGTCCCTACCTACAGCAGCATGGAGCTGACAAGATACTGGTCAGAACCCTGTGAAGAGCACCTCAACCTGATCCGTCGCTATGAGGGCGCGGATTTCATTCCAGAGGTAAAGAGGCGGCTAGTCCGATATGGTCCAGACCCTGCACAGGAGGTAGTCAGTCGCCTCATCCGGGAATTGGCTACTGAGAACGAAGCGGCACGAGCCTTTGAGCGCCAACTGTGGAGTTTGAGGGTATGGACACCTGGTCTCTCTCCCCAGCCGCAGCATGTTCCACAGGGAGAGGAGAGCAGCGACCTCCCTCCCCAGCGGCAGTATACCGTGCAGAGGGAAGAGACAACCGGTCTCCTTCCCCAACCCCAACCAGAGATACCAGAGGCAGCAGGCCTCATAGACTGGTCCTGGGAGGACCCCCAGCAGGCAGGTGGAGATGGGACCGCAGTCTCTCTACCGGCCCTACAGGGATGCTGGGCAGGCGGCCCAGATCCCCAGCGACAGACCCAGCTACAGGGAGGGGAGAGCATCGACCTCCCTCCCCAGCCGGAGTGTGCCTTCCAGGGAGAGGAGACAACCGGTCTCTCTCCCCAGCCGCAGCATGTTCCACAGGAAGCGGAGAGCATCGACCTCCCTTCCCAACGGCCGCCGGAGTATCAGGAGGAGGAGGTAAGCCAATCTCCCCCTCCCCAGCTAACTCCTAACTTGGGCCCAGGGTTAACAGTGGAGATGTTAACCCCCACTGACCCCCACGTTCCCTTTGCCACCGGGCAGGACTATGCCCCAATTCCCCCAGCAGAAGAGCTGGCATCAGGACAGAGCGCTGCTGGTCTCTGCCCTACAGACCTTGTCCTTGTTACAGGACTGGCCTGCAAGCCCCTCACCCCAGCAGAAGCGCTGGCACCAGGGCAGAGTGCCGCTGGCCTCTGCCCCCCAAGTACCATCAGCTATTTGCCCAGCTGCGCCAGGAAGGCCGAGGATGCTGCACTTTCATCCTGCAACCTGGAACTTACAGGCCAGTACTACGTATTGTGGGGGGGCTACTTTGCTGCTAACGATTATTTGTGGGTGGGTTGCGAGACTAACTTAGGCACTGACCGGCAGAAGGTCAGGTGCCTGGTTAGTCTCCCTCCAAAAGGGGAGATATGTTACAAACTGCTGTTTGTAACTGGCCCTTTAAATGAAAAATTGCCCTGCTTCCCTGGATTTTGGAGAAGCCTATTTGCCAGCCTCCTTCCACATGACTATGGCCCCTGGAACATTGTGCCCCTGAGGACATATTGACTTTTGTTGGGTGTGTGTGGCCCTTTAAGAACCATCTGGGGACATATTGTGACTTTGATGAACAATGCCCCTTTAAGACTATGTCCCCAGACCTGTGAAATGACTTGTCCCTGGCTTTCTCCCACTTGGTTCAGTTTCATTGTGTGCCATTAAGAGTTAAATTTTGTTCAGCTTCAAGAAACCTATTCTAAATACAAGTCTGCTGGGATTAGCTCTAATTAGGTTTAGTGATCAACTTTCCCATTGTCTAATCAGACTAGTATTGATAAGGTGGACTGCATTGTTTTATTGTGTGTAAAATGTTATCTGCTGTTGTGGCCTGTCAAAGGGAGGGTCTCTATCTAATATCAAATGTGTGATGGGGGATTTTATGCCTCCCCCTGAGAGTGTCCTGTTTGCATGTAACCTCAATAAAAAGCAGGCTGTGTGCTCCAGTACACCAGACCTATTTTCTGTCCCTCTAACTTGCAGCTTTGACTCATGTTTGTAGGGGACAGCTTCAGCTAATATCACTACAGGGATTGCTGACTATGGTGCTGATGATTCTTTGGTGAGCGCTAGGAGCATCCTTTTCTACGGTCCAACTTCCAGCCAGCCTGGAGGCAACCGTAACAAGGATCAATTTACCAAAAGTTTCTTGATTCCTCAGACAAGGCTCACCTTTTTAGGCTTCCAGATAGATTCAGTGTCCATGACTCTGTCTCTAACAGACAAGAGACGTTTAAAATTGGTTGCAGCATGCCTGCACTTTCAGTCTCAGTCATTCCCTTCAGTGGCTATGTGCATGGAAGTTTTAGGTCTCATGACTGCAGCATCGGACGCGATCCCCTTTGCTCGTTTTCACATGAGACCTCTACAGCTTTGTATGCTGAATCAATGTACGACACTCTCTGACATGGTGGATAGATCACCACCGTTTAGTTCAAGGGGCTTCTTTTGTTCGACCAACCTGGACTGTGATCACAACAGATGTGAGTCTTTCAGGTTGGGAGCTGTTTGGGAATCTCTGACAGCACAAGGGGTTTGGAAATCTCAAGAGGCGAGATTACCAATAAATATTTTAGAACTCCTTGCAATTCTCAGAGCTTTTCAGTTTTGGCCTCTGCTAAAGAGAGAACCATTCATTTGTTTTAAGACAGACAATATCACAACAGTGGCATATGTCAATCAGGGTGGGACTCACAGTCCCCAAGCTATGAAAAAAGTATCTTGGATACTTGTTTGGGCGGAATCCAGCTCTTGTCTAATCTCTGCGGTGCTTATCCCAGGTGTAGACAATTGGGAGGCGGATTATCTCAGCCGCCAGACTTTACATCCAGAGGAGTGGTCTCTCCATCCAGATGTGTTTTCTAAGATTGTTCAGATGTGGGGTCTTCCAGAGATAGATCTCATGGCCTCTCATCTAAACAAGAAACTTCCCAGATACCTGTCCAGGTCCAGGGATGTTCAGGCGGAAGCAGTGGATGCGCTGACACTTCCTTGGTGTTATCATACTGCTTACATTTTCCCGCCTCTAGTTCTCCTTCCAAGAGTGATCTCCAAAATCATCATGGAACAATCATTTATGTTGCTTGTGGCTCCAGCATGGCCACACAGGTTTTGGTATGCGGATCTGGTTTGGATGTCCAGTTGCCCGCTTTGGCCACTTCCGTTCGCCCAGACCTACTATCTCAAGGTCCGTTTTTCCATCAGGATCTCAAATCATTAAATTTGAAGGTATGGAAATTGAACGCTTAGTACTAAGTCATAGAGGTTTCTCTGATTCAGTGATTAATACTATGTTACAAGCTCGTAAATCTGTTTCTAGAAAGATTTATTATAGAGTTTGGAAGACTTACATTTCATGGTGTTCTTCTCATAAATTCTCCTGGCATTCTTTTAGAATTCCTAGAATTTTACAGTTTCTTCAGGACGGTTTGGATAAGGGTTTGTCTGCAAGTTCC
The DNA here is from genome assembly GCF_027579735.1 of Bombina bombina. Taxonomy (NCBI): domain Eukaryota; kingdom Metazoa; phylum Chordata; class Amphibia; order Anura; family Bombinatoridae; genus Bombina; species Bombina bombina. The sequence continues at coordinate 4,200,020 of NC_069504.1, read as the reverse complement.
TTGAAAGGACAAATCTCCGCTCTTTCTGTTTTATTTCACAGAAAGATTGCTATACTTCAAGATATACACTGTTTTGTACATGCTTTAGTTCTTATTAAGCCTGTTATTTAATCAATTTCTCCTCCTTGGAGTCTTAATTTGGTTCTGACGGCTTTACAGGTTCTTCCATTTGAACCTATGCATTTTTTGGACATTAAACTACTTTCTTGGAAAGTGTTGTTCCTTTTGGCCATCTCTTATGCTAGAAGAGTTTCTGAGTTATCTGCTCTTTCTTGTGAGTCTCCTTTTCTGATTTTTTCATCAGGATAAGGCAGTTTTGCGGACTTCTTTTTAATTTTTACCTAAGGTTGTGAATTCTAACATTAGTAGAGAAATTGTTGTCCCTTTCTTGTGTCCTAATCCTAAGAATTCTTTGGAAAGTTCCTTACTTTCTTTGGATGTGGTAAGAGCTTTGAATTATTATGTGGAAGCTACTAAAGATTTCAGGAAGACTTCCAGTCTATTTGTTTTATTTTCTGGTCCTAGTAAAGGTCAGAAGGCTTCTGCTATTTCCTTGGCTTCTTGGTTGAAACTTTTGATTCATCAAGTTTATTTTGAGTCGGGTCAGGCTCCGCCTCAGAGAATTACAGTTCATTCTACTAGATCAGTCTCCACTTCGTGGGCTTTTAAGAATGATGCTTCAGTTGATCAGATTTGCAAAGCGGCAACTTGGTCTCCTCTGCATTCATTTACTAAATTCTACCGTTTTGATGTATTTGCTTCTTCGGAAGCAGTTTTTGGTAGAAAAGTTCTTCAGGCAGCTGTTTCAGTTTGATTCTTCTGCTTTTGATTTAAGTTTTTTTCTTTCAAATGAAATAAACTTATATTTTTGGGTTGTGGATTAATTTTTTTCAGCAGATTATGGCTGTTTTTATTTTATTCCCTCCCTCTCTAGTGACTCTTGAGTGGAAGACTCCACATCTTGGTATTGATATCCCATATGTCACTAGCTCATGGACTCTTGCCAATTACATGAAAGAAAACATAATTTATGTAATAACTTACCTGATAAATTCATTTCTTTCATATTGGCATGAGTCCATGAGGCCCACCCTTTTTATAGTGGTTATGATTTTTTGTATAAAGCACAATTATTTCCAAATTTCCTTTGTTGATGCTTTCTACTCCTTTCTTTATCACCCCACTGCTTGGCTATTCGTTAAACTGAATTGTGGGTGTGGTGAGGGGTGTATTTATAGGCATTTTGAGGTTTGGGAAACTTTGCCCCTCCTGGTAGGATTGTATATCCCATATGTCACTAGCTCATGGACTCTTGCCAATATGAAAGAAATTAATTTATCAGGTAAGTTCTTACATAAATTATGTTTTTTCTGGTTCCTAAGAGAATTTCGGAAATTATTAGTAAGGAATGGGATAGACCAGATATACCGTTTTCTCCGTCTCCTAATTTTAAGAAAATGTTTCCTATGGATAAGAAATTAGATGGTCTACTAAAGAAATTATTTGTTAATCAGGGATTTCTTTTACAACCTACGGCTTGCATTGTTCCAGTAACTACTGCAGCAGCTTTTTGGTTTGAGGCTCTAGAAGAGTCTCTTAAGGTTGAGACTCCATTAGATGACATTCTAGATAGAATTAAGACTCTTAAGCTAGCCAATTCTTTTTTTTACTGATGCCGCTTTTCAAATTGCTAAATTAGCGGCAAAAAATGCAGGATTTGCTATTTTAGCACGTAGAGCAATGTGGTTCAAATCTTGGTCTGCTGATGTGTCATCAAAACATAAGCTTTTAGCTATTCCCTTTAAAGGTAAGACCCTTTTTGGGCCAGAATTGAAGGAGATCATTTCTGATATTACAGGAGGTAAGGGCCATGCCCTACCTCAGGATAGGTCGGTTAAAATGAGGGGTAAACAGAATAATTTTAATTTATTTCGGAACTTTAAAAGAGGACCCCCCGCTTCTTCTTCTTCCACAAAGCAGCATGAAGGGGTGGCCCCCGATCCGGGACCGGATCTAGTAGGGGGCAGACTTTCTTTCTTTGCTCAGGCTTGGGCAAGAGATGTTCAGGATTCCTGGGCACTAGAAATAGTGACCCACAGTTATCAACTGGAATTCAAGGATTTTCTCCCAAGAGGGAGATTTCATCTTTCGCAATTATCTGCAAACCAGATATAGAGAGAGGTGTTCTTACGCTGTGTAAAAGACCTTTTTACTATGGGAGTAATCTGTCCTGTTCCAAAATTGGGACAGGGGTTTTACTCAAACCTATTTGTGGTCCCCAGAAAAGAGGGAACGTTCAGACCCATTTTGGACCTCAAGTGTCTAAACAAATTTCTAAGAGTTCCATCATTCAAGATGGAGACAATTCGAACGATTTTGCCAATGATCCAGGAGGGTCAATATATGACTACCGTGGATTTGAAGGATGCTTACCTTCATATTCCAATCCACAAAGATTATCATTGGTTTCTAAGGTTTGCCTCCTTGGACAAACATTATCAGTTCGTGGCTCTTCCTTTCGGGTTGGCCACAGCACCCAGAATCTTCACAAAGGTTCTAGGGTCTCTTTTGGCGGTTCTCAGACCGCAAGGGATAGTGGTGGCACCTTATCTGGACGATATTCTGATTCAGGCGTCAACATATCATCTGACAAAATCTCACACGGACACAGTGTTGTCTTTTTTGAGAACTCACGGCTGGAAGGTGAACATAGAGAAGAGTTCACTTGTTCCACAGACAAGGGTTACTTTCTTGGGAACTCTGATAGACTCGGTAGCCATGAAAGTATTTCTGACGGAGGTCAGAAAATCTAAGATTTTGAATGCTTGCCGAGCACTTCTGTCCATTCCTCGGCCATCAGTGGCTCAGTGTATGGAGGTAATCGGATTAATGGTAGCGGCAATGGACATTGTTCCATTTGCTCGCTTTCATCTCAGACCACTGCAACTGTGCATGCTCAGTCAGTGGAATGGGGATTATGCAGATTTATCTCCAAAGATAATTCTGGATCAAGAGACCAGAAACTCTCTTCTTTGGTGGTTGTCGCCAGATCATCTGTCCCAGGGGACTTGTTTCCGCAGACCCTCGTGGGTGATAGTGACAACAGATGCCAGCCTTCTGGGCTGGGGTGCAGTTTGGAACTCCCTGAAGGCTCAGGGTGTTTGGGCTCAGGTGGAGTCTCTACTTCCAATCAATATTCTGGAACTGAGAGCAATATTCAATGCGCTTCAGGCGTGGCTTCAGTTGGCTTCGGCCAAATTCATCAGATTCCAGTCGGACAACATAACAACTGTGGCAAATGTCAATCATCAGGGGGGAACAAGGAGTTCCTTAGCGATGATAGAAGTATCCAAGATAATCAGTTGGGCAGAGGCCCACTCTTGTCATCTGTCAGCGATCTACATCCCAGGGGTAGAGAACTGGGAAGCAGATTTTCTAAGTCGACAGACTTTTCTTCCGGGGGATTGGGAACTTCACCCGGAGGTATTTGCCTCATTGATTCTCAGATGGGGCAGACTTGGATTTTGGATTTTATGGCATCTCGTCAGAATGCCAAGCTTCCAAAATACGGATCCCAGTCAAGGGATCCTCAGGCCGAACTGATAGATACCTTGGTTGTTCAGCCTAGCTTATGTGTTTCCTCCGTTTCCTCTCCTCCCACGCGTGATTGCTCAAATCAAACAGGAGAGAGCTTCAGTGATCCTGATAGCGCCTGCGTGGCCACGCAGGACTTGGTATGCGGATCTAGTGGACATGTCCTCTCTGCCACCGTGGAAACTTCTGTTGAGACAGGACTTTCCCATTCAAGGTCCTTTCCAACATCGAAATCTAATTTCTCTGCAACTGACTGCGTGGAGATTGCTGCGTGGAGATTGAACGCTTGATTTTATCGAAGCGAGGATTCTCTGATTCGGTTATCAATACTTTGATACAGGCTAGAAAGCCTGTCACTAGAAAGATCTATCATAAGATATGGCGTAAATATCTTTATTGGTGTGAATCCAAGGGTTACTCATGGAGTAAAGTTAGGATTCCTAGGATTTTGTCTTTTCTCCAAGAAGGATTGGAGAAAGGGTTATCAGCAAGTTCCTTAAAGGGACAAATTTCAGCTTTGTCAATTCTGTTTCACAAACGTTTGGCAAATGTATCAGATGTTCAGTCTTTTTGTCAGGCTCTATCTAGAGTTAAGCCTGTATTTAGACCTATTACTCCTCCCTGGAGTTTGAATTTAGTTCTTCGAGTTCTGCAAGGGGTTCCGTTTGAACCTATGCATTCCATAGATATTAAACTATTATCTTGGAAAAGTTCTGTTTTTGGTTGTTTCGAATAAGAATATTAATCAGGAAATTGTTGTTCCTTCCTTGTGTCCTAATCCTCCTTCTAAGAAGAAGCGTCTGTTACATAACTTGGACGTGGTCCGTGCCTTAAAGTTTTACTTACAGGCAACTAAGGATTTCTGTCAATCATCTTCATTATTCATTGTTTATTCTGGAAAGCGTAGAGGTCAGAAAGCTACGGCTACCTCTCTTTCTTTTTGGCTGAGAAGTATCATCCGCCTGGCATATGAGACTTCTGGACAGCAGCCTCCTGAAAGAATTGCAGCTCATTCTACTAGAGCTGTGGCTTCCACATGGGCTTTTAAAAACGATGCATCTGTGGAACAGATTTGTAAGGCTGCGACTTGGTCTTCCCTTCACACTTTTTTTCCAAATTTTACAAATTTGATACTTTTGCTTCTTCTGAGGCTATCTTTGGGAGAAAGGTTCTTCAAGCAGTGGTGCCTTCCGTTTATGTTCCTTTCTTGTCCCTCCCTTTCATCCGTGTCCTATTGCTTTGGTATTGGTTTCGCACAAGCAAGGATGAAATCCGTGGACTCGTCATATCGTAAAAGAAAGTAATTTATCAGGTAAGCATAAATTTAGTTTTTTCTTTTTATTATTTTATTATTCTATATAAATGTTTCTTATGGAGGGTGCTACTATTCGACAAGAAACACTGAGTTTTAAGTAGACCTGTCAGTCTCTCGTGTGAGGGCTTGGGCGAGAGTGAGAGTCCGGAGATGCAGTGGGAGCTTCCCCTGCGACACCATCCCGACTCAGCTCCCTTTCAGCACTTGGCGTTGTCTAACTTCGCTTCGCTACCTGCTGTCTTTTCTCAAGTCCATTGTCACACTTGAAGGGCCGTGTTCGTGTTCCACGGCGGGGATTCCGGTAAGATTGTTTCATTTATTTTCTCTGATTGCACTGTAACGCATTTGTTAGGTAAAATTCAGGGTTTCAGTGGGACTCCTTTAGTATCTTGGAATCAAGGGTTAATATATCCAGGGGGATTATTGAACAGGTTTTTTTAAATCATGTTATTATGTGATTTAACCTGCTTATGTGTAGTTTTCTTTTTAAAGACACAATGAGTCCACGGATTTCATCCTTACTTGTGGGATTACGCCTCCTGGCCAGCAGGAGGAGGCAAAGAGCACCACAGCAGAGCTGTATAAATAGCTCATCCCTTCCCTCCCACTCCAGTCATTCTCTTTGCCTGTGTTAGTGATAGGAAGAGGTAAAGTGAGGTGTTAGTTTAGATTCTTCAATCAAGTGTTTGTTATTTTTAAAGTAGTGCCAGTGAGTGCTATTTTATTATAGGGTGTAGCCGTATTCCTTGTCAGCCTCTAGAGTAGCCTCTAGAGTAGAGCTACAGGTGGCTTTAAAGCAATGGGAACTGGTGGGATAAAACTCTCACTGCGCCTCCCATACTGAGTGCTGCCCTTCAGATGATGGTCTTAGCAGATATTAACTAAGACCCTGTATGTCTCCACAGAACTGCAGGAGGGAGAAGACCTCTTGATCCTGTGGGACCAGTCATGCTGTCGCTCAGCATAGAGGTATGTGCAGCTCTTTATTTTTCTGGGACATTTATTACCTCAAAAACGGCTGTATAAATTACCTATCTCATAGTGGGGTAATGGACCTTTATTGTCAGGGCTCCCCTCACTATGTACCACTCAGCTTTCACATAACATTCACAGATTATGGAGATGCGGTGGGAGAGAGTCACGACTAGGGGTTATAATATTGATAAGGGCTCCTACTTTGACATATTGCTCTGTTTGTTGGGACATATATCTCCTATATAAGAATTAGGAGGATTTTCTGACAGCTCGTTTTATTGCAGGCACTGGGGCTTTTGGGGACACTTAAACCGGGCTGGATACCATGAGGGATATGCCCTATAATAGTGAGGGATAAAACCTTTGGTATATTATCTTTATATTTTTGTAGTATGACCAAGAATATATATGTCATGCGCTTTTTATACCTTGCTCTGGTATTACATTTTGTCCCAGACTCAAGAAGTTTTCAGTGCAATCTCCCGGTAACCTATCTTTAGCGTAATGATGGCGACCGGGAGAGCTTGTATTGTTCCGCCCACGAAGGTCGGCGGTTCATTTTGGCGCCTTTCTTTTCAGCTGCATTTTCCATCCCGATATCTATGCAGTCTCTAAGATGGGAGTGTCACGCCCATAAAGGGCGGAGCTTGGGGCCGACTTAGACCGCACTTGCTGTTCGGTTATATCGCATAGAGCAGTTTCTGAGGCTGATTCCGGGCTAAATTAACACTCTGTGTCGATATCGCTACAGCTGCGCACCGGATCGGTTTACAATCTGTTGTTTTGATATCTGTCATGTCGTTATAGGTACATGACGTTTTAAGCATGCAAAAGTATCTGGAGGGCGCCTCAGCAAGTTTTATCTGAGGTTTCTGCCGGTGTCTATACGTTTGTGTCAAAGTCTAAGCACTTTCTGCACACAAGAATAAAAAGTTACTGTTTAACATTTAAAGAGACAGTAACGTTTTTCTCTGTTGATTTTATTTGACATAATTTCCCAGTTTATTTGTTTAATCCATCCTTTGGGTTGTTGATTGGATCAAGTACACTAAAAATGAGTAGATTTTTACATTTAAAGAGACAGTAACAGAGTTATCTGTTAATCTTTATTAAAGGAATTTTACTGTTTATTTGTTTGTTTAATCCATCCTTTATGTCTTAGGATGGAATAAGATCACACAAAAATGAGTTACCTTTTAATTTTAAAGAGACAGTAACGTTTGTGTTAATAATAAAAAAAAAAAAATGTTTCCTTTCTGACCTTCTACTACTATTGGAGTCTGTTGACTGTGGTCAACCTATGCCACAAATTTCTCCTATAGTGTCCCACAAAAATTATGGCCCACATACAGTGCCCTGCGCTTCCTCTAACATTTCATACATCATAGTTTTTGCTACGTGGTAGAAAACATTACTAGAGGAATTAATTTCAATCAGGATGATTGATTTAATAGTTGCTATCCCAGCTATTTCTTCCCTGTTGACGAAGAGGAAGATACTTCGGGATTTTCTGATAATGAATTCTCAGGCTCAGATTGAATAATCTCTTTATTTGATCCTGAGGTTGTTTTTCTTTGTTTTTTAGCTTGTTTACCTCCATTTGTTACTTAGGAGGTTTTATCTACCCTGGGCGACTCTGACACTACTGGTGTTATCTAGGGCGTCCAGTAAGTTATTAAGAATGGAAGAACCGCATTCCCTTTCATCAAAAGGATGTTTTACCATGGTCGACTTAGCTAAGGAGGCGTGGCACACTTTCTCTAGGGTAGGAAGGAGTAGTTTCCAGCCTAGCTAAGAGAACTAAGTTACATTTAGAGTATAGTTGGGTTCAAAGGTCCTATGGATAAGAACTTAAAAAGGATCATACATCAGGGCTTATAATGGCAACCAGCTGTGTTTTTTTGCTACCGTCACTAGTGCGATGGCGTATGGTCTGATGCGTTTTCTGATGCTACTAAATTAGACTCTTCCCTGGATAAAGAACCAGGTTAGGATAAAAGCCTTTGAGTTGGCTAATTCCTTTATTTCGAATTTTTCCCTTCAATTTTTCAAACTGAAATGATAGGTTTCAGGTTTCTCTGTTCCAGCTCACCGAGCCTTATGGTTAGAGCCTTGTTCTACAGATGTAGGCTCTAAGTCTAAGCTTTTTAGCGATTCCTTGCAAGGGGAAGACCTTGTTGGGCTCTGGCTTGACGAGAGTAATTCTTTTTGAATTAAAAGAATTTACAAAATAATAATAAAAAATAAAAAGTGGTCTGCTGTTGAATCGGACACTCTGTGGAGGACATGCCCCCCGATCCGGGACCGGATCTTGTAGAGGGCAATATTCCGTCTTCGCTCAGGCTTGGGTTCGAGATATTCAGGATCCCTGGGCAATAGAAAATAGTGTCCCAGGGAAACAAGTCTGACAGTGTAGTCTGGCAATCTATAGGTCCTAATGACCTTTCTCATGTGGCTTAGGGATTGCTGCTTAAGTGGCACCCACAACCATGTATTTCTGTCCTATGGTTTATCCTGAGGGGTGTAGAGTCCTGCAGTTTTCTGTGGGTAACTTGTCCTCACTGTCCCCTTGTTTCTGGGGTTCGTGACTAGCTGGAAGGCTAGATCAAAATGCTATTCTCTGAAGCTGCTCGGCATCGTGATAACCTGATGGGTTACAGTTTCGATCCACGGTGAGGTGTGTTCAGCCTTCCCTCCTTCGGGTAGTTTTACGAGGTGGCACTTGATCCCTGGTAGGGGATTAGCCATGCTGGTCAAGCAGGAATTTGTCCTTTTAGGACTTTTGTTGGGGATCTCTGGTTTTGCAACCTTCTTGGACTATCTCTGTTTCTCCTTGGGGATGGGTCACCTTGGGGGATCTGGTTTCCCTTCGGGAGTTATTTTGTTGCTCTTAAGGACATCTGACAGTGTAGTCTGGCAATCTATAGGTTCTAATGACCTTTCTCATGTGGTTTAGGGATTGCTGCTTAAGTGGCACCCACAGCCATGTATTTCTGTCCTATGGTTTATCCTGAGGGGTGTAGAGTCCTGCAGTTTTCTGTGGGTAACTTGTCCTCACTGTCCCCTTGTTTCTGGGGTTCGTGATTAGCTGGAAGGCTAGATCCAAATGCTATACTCTGTCCGGACGTTACACTCTTGTCTAAACCGTTGAGACGTTCCTCATAATTCATACCCTATCCCTTTCAAACCCACACCCATATCCTTGTTTACCCAGCACCCTCCCACCCCTTACCAGATTACCCACTTATCTTTCCCTCCCTTCCCTCCCCATGCCCCCCCAGTTATAGCATGGTTCTCATATTCTAAACATTAAGATACATGTTGATTTTTTTTTTTTTTTGCACTATTGTGAAAATGAATAATGTCACTGTTTAATTGCTCTACTCATTTGACTTGAAATGTTTGTTTGTTATGTTTGTTATAATTATAATGTTCTTAATAGTTGACGACTCATTGTACATTACAATGCACACTTTATCACAGATAGCATCACTCCTAAAGTTCACAAGGAAAGCTAGAAAACCTATAATACAAGCTCCTACCACCATAGGCAATTCTCTACTTCTAACCTATCACATAAGATATATCAAACAAAAGTTTTCATCTCCACTATTGATATCTGCAGTGCTCCGCATGCATACAAAAATTAGACGAGCCAACAGAAATATACATATCAGCACATACACAACTCCTACCCAAATATGGCTCCAATCACGGTAATCACACACAACGTTAGAGGTTTGCACTCTAACGTCAAACGAAAAAAGGCACTTCAGGAATATAAAAATCTGCAAGCACATATAGTGTTACTACAAGAAACACATTTCACAAAAGCAAGCACACCCAAGTACTGGGATAAAGCATATTCACAACAATACCATACAACTGCACATAAGAAGCATAGAGGAGTGTCAATTCTATTACACAGTTCCTTAAACTTTAAAGAGGAAGAAATCATAACCGACAAAGAGGGAAGATACCTGATAATTAGGGGATACATACACAATACCCCTATCATGATAGGCAATATCTATGCCCCAAACGACCACCAAGCACAATTCCTAACTAAAGTTAGCAAACTACTAACCATGTGGAATAAATATAAAATAATTGTGGGAAGAGATTTTAATCTCACATTAGATAATCTAATAGACAGATCCCAACATATAACCCGTACGCAACAGAAAAGAGAACCTAAACATAAAATCCTGGGTGATTTCCTGCTTGATCACAATTTTATTGATGGGTGGAGGACCTTAAACAAAGGTGTGAGAGAGTACACATATTACTCACCAGTTCACGACTCTCATTCGAGAATCGACTACATTTTATTGAGCCAGATTCTGGTTCCATTACTCATGCAGGCGAAAATACATAATTGCACATGGTCAGATCACTCTATAGTTGAGATCACACTACAGGGGATAACAAATCATAATAGAACCAAAGCATGGGCATTTAACCCTAAAATAATAGGGGGACCCACTTGTTAAACAAAAATTATTAGATGAATTTACCCACTTTATAGCAGCAAATAACGGATCTACACTTAACCCATTACACCAATGGGGAGCACTCAAGGCTTTCGTTAGAGGTTACCTGATGACTGAATCAGCAAGGCAGCATAGACTCCACCAATCACATATAGGAAAACTGAGAACAGACATTTCAAACCTGAAAAGGGAAGTGATAGCACACCCAAGCAATGCTAATAACAAACAACTGAAACAGAAAAACAAAGAACTAGACAATCTCTTCTCAGATGAAGCTAACAAATACATAAAACTACTAGATACACACTATTTTATCCACTCCAACAAATCGGATAGAATGTTAGCAAACAAATTAAAGGAAATCACTAGAGCTACAGCGGTACCACAGATACATACACCGACAGGAAAGGTAACAAATGACCCCCTAGAAATTGCAAACTCCTTTGCTGACTATTATAATGCACTCTATAATCTCCCGACTCCCAAAGTGAATCAAGAAGTGGCTGAAACGCTAAATAAGTTCCTAGCAGACAGTCAGTACAATGCCTCAATTGTCTCAATCTGACGTTACAATGCTAAACAACCCGATTTCAGTAACAGAGGTTTTGCTTGCCATAAAAGATCTTAAGCCAAACAAAGCTCCAGGACCAGATGGTTATTCTGGAATATTTTATAAAACCTTCAAAAATATATTAGCCCCACAATTAGTCACTATCTTTAATTCTATACTGAAAGGAAGTGAAATCCCAAAAGAAATGCTTCTGGCCAGAATATCAGTTATCCCTAAACCGGGGAAAAATAAGCAGTTATGCCAAAATTATAGGCCCATCTCCCTTATAAACCAAGACATAAAACTGTTCATGAAAATCCTGGCAAATAGACTAAACAATCCCCTAACTAAATTGATACATTCAGATCAAGTTGGTTTCATTAAATCCAGGGAAGCGCCAGACAATACCCGTAAAGTCATCAATTTAATAAATTATGCTGCGGTACATGGAGTGCCTTCTCTGCTCCTTTCATTGGATGCAGAGAAGGCATTCGATAGAGTAAACTGGAGCTACATGACCGCCTTATTGACTAAAGTAGGAATACGAGGAGAATTCTTAAACACTATCTCATTACTGTACTCCACTCCTGAAGCATATATTATACTAGCAGGATATAACTCTAAATCAATACCAATCCGAAATGGAACAAGACAAGGATGCCCCCTCTCCCCACTGTTGTTCGCCTTGTGCATAGAACCCCTAGCACTTAAAATTAGGGAATGTACAGATATCTCAGGAATTAAAGTAACTAATACAATATATAAACTTGCATTATTTGCAGATGATGTCATTTTAACCCTTACAAAACCCACACTTTCTTTACCACCCTTATATAATATCCTACAACAGTTTGGAGCGGTGTCAGGATATAAAATAAATGAAGGTAAATGCGAAGCCATAGGAATCCATCTACCATCGCATACTAAAAAATTGTTAGAGGCTAATTTCTCCTTTAAATGGGCAAGCAAAACTATAAAATACTTGGGAATTCACATCACGACTGATGTCTATGCACTTTTTAAATATAATTACAAACCCCTATTCGCACAAATACGGCAACTTATGTCCAAATGGACGAAATACAAAATATCATTCCTGGGAAGGATTATAGTATCTAAAATCACAACCCTACCAAAACTTCTTTACCTGTTCAGATCTTTACCTATATCCATCCCAATAAGGGAATTACATGGTTTACAAAACAATATTCTCTCTTTTATTTGGCAAAATAAAAAAGCGAGGATTAACAAGCATATTATGACCAGACATAGAGACGGGGGAGGAATGGGTATACCCCATCTGAAATCATATTACAGCGCCGCCAGAATGGCACAAACAGCTTTATGGTGTACAAGAGATAAAAACATACAATGGGTGCAATTAGAAGCTAACATAATAGGAGTTAATAATATAGCCAAACTTCTATGGTCCACAAAACAAAGCAGGCCCCAGCAGGGGAAGCGATTCATTTCCATTACACACGCATTATATATCTGGGACAAATTAACACATTGTTATCAAATCACAAACACCAAATCCCTGATAACCCCTCTAATTGATCTCAACTCCTCCATAGATAAGATAGTACAGGATAAATTGGCTAACAGAGGACTGTACAGGATAGCAGACACCCTCATTAATGGGACATTCATGACACATAACCAATACAATGAACTAGACCCTTTAGACACACATACGTGGTACCACTACTTCCAGTTACGCTCTAGAGTACATGAAATTATGGGTACATCAACCACACGCGTTACCACCCCCTTTGAATCCATATGTCTTTCTAAAACTAGGCCAAAAGGCTCCATAACTAAATTATACCTAATATTCAATATAAATAATAACACGAACAAAACATCAACAATGGACAAATGGGAAGCTGATTTAGGAAAGGAATGGGCAATTACAGACTGGATTCAGACACTCAGACAGGGTACAAAGTTCACGATTAACTCCGCATTACAGGAAAATTACCTAAAATCAGCCTATAGATGGTATTTATACCCCACTAGACTACATAAGATAGGAAATCAAAATAGTAATTTATGTTTCAGAGGATGCGGAGAGATAGGCACCTATATGCACATGTGGTGGCACTGTGAAAAAATACTGTGAAAAAATACACTGTGAAAAAACACTTATGGCAAGAAACAAACAAATTATTGCAAGACATATATGACAGAGAAGTAACATTATTACCGGAACATGCTTTGCTACACCTCCCAATGAGAGGATTCCTACCAAAACAAAATAAATTAATTGCTCAAATATGTACAGCCACAAGATTATGCCTTGCTAGATACTGGAAAAATGAACCACCAGGGTTCTACATAATTTAACAAAAAATAGAGTATTTATACAAAATGTCTACTTCAGTAGCGGATTTAATGGCAACTAAAGACACATTCATAGAAATATGGGAGCCTTGGATAATGTACACAGAAGCAAAACACAGAGAGCAAGCCAACACCATAACAACTGTCAGGCCCCATATCAATCCTGGTGTACAAGCTAAATCGCCAAAAGACAAGCTAATAGTATACCAACACAGACCATATCAGGAGAGTTACTGATTTAGGAGAGATGTTGACGTTTTGAATGTACAAGTCAACTATTCTTAGTTTATATCTATTTGTTGTCCTTTTATATCTGATAATAATTTTCAGGAAAACAAGAATGGACCACAGACTTTACTGTTTACATTTATTATTTTTAGTTTTATTTTTATTTTTTGCATTGTATAATTTATCTTTCTGTTATGATGTGCAAAATTTGCAAGCACAATATGTTATATGTTACATATGATAATAAAAGCAATTTCTGAAAAAAAATGCTATACTCTGAAGCTGCTCGGCATCGTGGTAACCTGATGGGTTACAGTTTCGATCCACAGTGAGGTGTGTTCAGCCTTTCCTCCTTCGGGTAGTTTTATGAGGTGGAGCTTGATCCCTTGTAGGGGATTAGCTGCGCTGGTCAAGCACATTTGTGTTCATGTTGCTTGGTTGACTAATTATTCAAGCGTTTTCATATGTCCTTGAGAGTCCTTGCTATTTTTAGAGCATTAGTCTTCTGTGAGGGGGTCTCTTCCCTTTGGATTGGGACTTGCAGAGCTCTTGCTCTTGTTATCCGGCTTTGTCCGGATGTTCCCTGTGAGGTCTATCGGTCTCTCGGACCAGGGATTCCTGTTCCTGCATGATGGTTTAGATTAACCTTTTTAGGACAAGGGACTTATCCTGATCTTCCGGTTGTCGAGCAGTTGTTCTCACGTCCTTTTTTTGGATCCCACCGTGGGATGTTAGCGGATGTAAGATCCTAGGTCGGACCTGGGAGTTTCAGCATTCCGGGTTCCTCGGCCTTCGTCATTGTTCTTGCTTTTTCTTTGGGCCAGCTTTTTTAGAAACTGGGTAGCTGTGGTTCCCCGGGGTCAGCCGCCTCTTGTCCCTTGTCGGTGGCAGTTCCGGCTTAACAGGAGGGCGGTTACAAGGGCAAGGTTTTTATTTCCGCGCCTGATAGGCACGCTGACTCAATGGGGTTTTCTCTGAGGGACTCTTCTGTAATCCAGTGAAGTGACCTTACCTGTTTTTTTCCCGGTTTCTTCCTTGATATTACTGTTCTTTGGGCAGGTGTCTCTCGATGCTCTCATTTCTGGGGGTTCCCTATATCTTTCTCTCCTCTCTTCGGAGGTGTAGTTCCTTGTGGGAGCTCTCCGGTGGTTTTTTCTTCGGTTCGGACAATGGTCAACTTCTGTTGTTCTTTCCTAACTGGGCTATTGGCAGATGTTGAGACTTTAGTTGGTTGGCTCACAAATTTTCTGTGGATCTCGTTCCTTCTCGAGTGTCTCTAGATGTAGTAGCTGTGTCTACTCTTTCGCTTTTGTGGGTCGGCCCTCGGTTACCTTGTTTCCCTGCTCAGATCTGCCGTTGCTTGGGCTGGTCGGGCTGGGGATGCGATCTGAGATCGGTTGTTCGTTCTCAGGTCTTTGGGGGGCCAGTGGACTTTGGTTAGTCCGGCGCCTTAGTTTCCCTGGTGGGTGCCCTCTGTCTGGAGGGTGGGCAATTTGGTATTTGCCTTGTTGGCAGTTTTCTTTGCGGATGTCTCGGAATTGTACCAAGGACGGTGAGTCTCTGGATTCAGACAATTTTTACTGGGTTTCCTACCATATCTTCATTACTCATTTTTTTCTGATTTCCAATGTTGAGGACTTGGTTTTCAGCTGTCATTTTTTTTAATGCTTCTGTACGATCCTTGGGGTCTTATTGTATACAGGAGATTGTTCCTTTAGAGGATCTTTATACCTTTTGGGTATACTGTTGGCTTCCCTTGTCCTTTTTCTTTTTTGGGGGATTTGGGTATTTGTACTAGTACAGGGAGTGTGGGACTGCCTATGGGGCCCTGGTTGGGCTTTCGGACTGTCTGAGTCTGTGTCCTTGGGCGCCTTTTCCCACTCTTAATTTTCTGCCCGGCTCTGAAGAAGCGGGGTTTTGGGATGGTTTGTCTTTTCTGGCTTGGTGCTCTCAGAATGGGCTGCCTATTGTACCCTCCCATTTTGGCATTCAGTGTCCTCTATAGTTTGGGTATCCTTTTCCCAAAAGTAATGAATGCAGCTGGACTCTTTCCATTTAAGAAGAAAAACATAAATTATGCTTACCTGATAATTTTATTTTCTTCTGATGGAAAGAGTCCACAGCTCCCCACCCATAATTTTTCTTTCACCCTGATATTTCTTCTACTGTTCCTTGTTCCACTGCAGAATGACTGGGGGAGGAGGGAAGTGGGAGGAGTATTTGAGCCTTTGGCTGGGGTGTCTTTGCCTCCTCCTGGAGGCCAGGTTCTTATTTCCCAAAAGTAATGAATGCAGCTGTGGACTGTTTCCATCAGAAGAAAAGAAAATTATTAGGTAAGCATAATTTATGTTTTTTTACTATATTTGTTATTTTTAAATGGAGACGTCCCTGTTTTATCTATCATTTTACGCATCAGTTTCTGGCTATAATTTTAATATTAGAATAAAGATATTTCTTTCCTAAGATATGGTGAGTCTACAGAATCATCAATTAATAGTGGGAATATCACTCCTGGCCAGCAGGAGGAGGCAAAGAGCACTACAGCAAAGCTGCTATATATGTTTCTTTCATGTAATTGGCAATAGTCCATGAGCTAGTGACATATGGGATATACAATCCTACCAGAAGGGGCAAAGTTTCCCAAACCTCAAAATGCCTATAAATACACCCCTCACCACACCCACAATTCAGTTTAACGAATAGCCAAGCAGTGGGGTGATAAAGAAAGGAGTAGAAAGCATCAACAAAGGAAATTTGGAAATAATTGTGCTTTATACAAAAAATCATAACCACTATAAAAAGGGTGGGCCTCATGGACTCTTGCCAATATTAAAGAAATGAATTTATCAGGTAAGTTATTACATAAATTATGTTTTCTTTCATCTAATTGGCAAGAGTCCATGAGCTAGTGACATATGGGATATACAATCCTACCAGGAGGGGCAAAGTTTCCCAAACCTCAAAATGCCTATAAATACACCCCTCACCACACCCACAATTCAGTTTTACAAACTTTGCCTCCTATGGAGGTGGTGAAGTAAGTTTGTGCTAAGATTTCTACGTTGATATGCGCTTCTCAGCATTGTTGAAGCCTGATTCCTCTCAGAGTACAGTGAATGTCAGAGGGACATGAAGGGAGTATCACTTATTTGAATACAATGATTTCCCTAACAGGGGTCTATTTCATAGGTTCTCTGTTATCGGTCGTAGAGATTCATCTCCTACCTCCCTTTTCAGATCGACGATATACTCTCAATTTACCATTACCTCTACTAATAACTGTTTTAGTACTGGTTTGGCTATCTGCTATATGTGGATGGGTGTCTTTTGGTAAGTATGTTTTTTATTACTTAAGACACCTCGGCTATGGTTTCGCACTTTATGCATTTATGTAAAGTTCGAAATATATGTATTATACTTATATTTGCCATGAGTCAGGTTCATGTATTTCCTTCAGCAGACTGTCAGTTTCATATTTGGGGAATTTAAACATTTTAATACATTTATTTCTTACCTGGGGTTTTAGTCTTTTTTTTCAATTGACTACTTCTTGCTATTGCGGGTATTAGGCCCGCGGGTGCGTCAAATGCTTAACGTTTTTGCTGTAACAAGAAAGCAGAGACAGCCGCAGCCCGATTAGAGTGCAGCAAATTTTATTACAGGTAAGTGCACATAGACAAATGGCTACTTACAAGATTAAGCATATAAAACAGCATTTAAAAGTTTGATTTCCAGACTGGGTTTCCACTGGTGTAGGGAGGAAGTCCTCTATGCAAATTGACACCCCGGTCGTAGATAGAAACCAAATGTGGCAAAAAGCTGATGGTTGATCCTCCGTGTTGTGGAACAAAACACAAAAAGTCAATCTGGAACCAAAGTCCAGTGGTTTAAAAGTCTCTACGCGTTTCGTCTGAGGACGCTCAGACTTAAGCAGCAGGTCCTGACAAAAGAATGATTATGCACTGATGTCCAGAGGTCTGGACATCAGTGCATAATCCTTCTCAGCTTTTTGCCACATTTGGTTTCTATCTGACGGGAGTGTGTCATTTTTTTCATTATTTCAATACCCCAGTGATGTTTGCCTCTTGCTTTTTTTCTCTATCAGAGGCCTATGCTTTTGCATTTTTTCCCATTCCTGAAACTGTCATATAAGGAAATAGATAATTTTGCTTTATATGTTGCTTTTTCTCTTACATTGAGCAAGGTGTCCCAATCTGATCCTGCCTCAGAAGTTTCTGCTGGAACATTGCTGCCCGACATCGGTTCTACCAAAGCTAAGTGCATTTGTTGTAAAAGTGTAGAAATTATTCCACCGAATGTCATTTGTAATAGTTGTCATGATAAACTTTTACATGCAGATAGTGTTTCCATCAGTAATAGTACATTGCCAGTTGCAGTTCCTTCAACTTCTAATGTACATGATATACCTGTAAATTTTAAAGAATTTGTTTCTGATTCTTTTCTGAAGGCTTTGTCTGCATTTCCACCTTCTAATAAACGTAAAAGGTCTTTTAAAACTTCTCATTTAGCTGATGAAATTTCAAAAGACCAGCAACATAATAATTTATCCTTTTCTGATGGGGATCTATCTGATACAGAAGATCCTTCCTCAGACATTGACACTGACAAATCTACTTATTTATTTAAAATCGAGTATATGCGTTTTTTATTAAAAAAAAAGTGTTAATTACTTTGGATATTGAGGTAACCAGTCCTATTGACGTTCAGTCTAATAAACGTTTAAATGCTGTTTTTAAACCTCCTGTGGTTTCTCCAGGGGTTTTTCCAATTCCTGAGGCTATTTCTGATATGATTTCTAGGGAATGGAATAAGCCAGGTACTACTTTTATTCCTTCTTCAAGGTTTAAAAATTGTATCCTTTACCAGCAAAATCTATAGAGTTTTGGGAAAAAATCCCCAAAGTTGATGGGGCTATTTCTACTCTTGCTAAACGTACCACTATTCCTATGGAAGATAGTACTTCCTTTAAGGATCCTTTAGATGGGAAGCTTGAATCCTATCTAAGGAAGGCCTATTTATATTCAGGTCATCTTCTCAGACCTGCTATTTCTTTGGCTGATGTTGCGGCTGTCTCAACTTTTTGGTTGGAGAATTTATTTTATTTATTTTATTTTATTTATAAAATATTTTACCAGGAAGGATACATTGAGATTTCTCTCGTTTTCAAGTATGTCCTGGGATCACAAAACATTGCATTGATACAATAGGGTACAATAAAATACAAAAACAATAATAAAAATACACATTATATGCAAACATTTAACATAGAGCAGGTATGAAATATTTATCCATGACAGGAGCATTCTGTTTTGAGATATGTATAGAGGGATCTCTTAAAGGATTTTAGGCTTGGGGAAGTTTTTAAAGTGTGAGGGAGGTCATTCCATAATTGTGGCGCTCTGTAGGAAAAGGAGGATCGAGCTGCTTTTTTTTTGTATTGAGGCAAGCTAAATAATGTGCTGTTATTTAGCGCAACGAGAATTGGATCCTGACATATCTAGCATTACTCGCTTACTGCAACATGCTAATAATTTTATTTGTGATGCCATTTTTTATATTATCAAAATTGATGTTAGATCCATGTCTTTAGCTGTATTAGCTAGAAGAGCTTTGTGGCTTAAATCTTGGAATGCTGATATGACATCTAAATCTAGATTACTATCTCTTTCTTTCCAAGGTAATAATTTATTTGGTTCTCAGTTGGATTCTATTATTTCAACTGTCACTGGGGGAAAGGGAGTTTTTCTGCCTCAGGATAAAAAACCTAAGGGTAAATCTAAGGCTTCTAACCGTTTTCGTTCCTTTCGTCAGAATAAGGAACAAAAACTCAATCCTCCTCCCAAGGAATCTGCTTCCAGTTGGAAGCCTTCCTCAAATTGGAATAAATCCAAGCCATTTAAAAAATCAAAGTCTGCCCCTAAGTCCGCATGAAGGTGCGGCCCTCATTCCAGCTCAGCTGGTAGGGGGCAGATTAAGGTTTTTCAAGGATTTTTGGATAAAATCTGTCCAAAATCATTGGATTCAGAGCATTGTCTCTCAAGGGTATCGAATAGGATTCAGAGTAAGACCTCCTGTGAGAGGATTTTTTCTCTCACGCATCCCTGTAAATCCAGTAAAAGCTCAGGCTTTTCTGAAGTGTGTTTCAGACCTGGAGTCTTCAGGGGTAATCATGCCAGTTCCTCCTCAGGAACAAGGTTTGGGGTTTTATTCAAACCTATTCATTGTACCAAAGAAAGAAAATTTGTTCAGACCAGTTCTGGATCTGAAAATTTTGAATTGTTATGTAAGAGTACCAACTTTCAAGATGGTGACTATAAGGACTATTCTGCCTTTTGTTCAGCAAGGACATTATATGTCCACAATAGACTTGCAGGATGCATACCTTCATATTCCGATTCATCCAGAACACTATAAGTTTCTGAGATTCTCTTTTCTAGACAAGCATTACCAATTTGTTGCTCTTCCATTTGGCCTAGCAACAGCTCCAAGAATCTTTTCAAAGGTTCTGGGTGCCCTACTATCTGTAATCAGAGAACAGGGTATTGCGGTGTTTCCTTATTTGGACGATATCTTGGTACTAGCTCAGTCTTTACATACTGCAGAATCTCACACAAATCAACTAGTGTTGTTTCTTCGGAAACATGGTTGGAGGATCAATTTACCAAAAAGTTTCTTGATTCCTCAGACAAGGGTCACCTTTTTAGGTTTCCAGATAGATTCAGTGTCCATGACTCTGTCTCTAACAGACAAGAGACGTTTAAAATTGGTCGCAGCATGTCAGCACCTTCAATCTGTCATTCCCTTCAGTGGCTATGTGCATGGAAGTTTTAGGTCTCATGACTGCAGCATCGGACGCGATCCCCTTTGCTCGTTTTCACATGAGACCTCTACAGCTTTGCATGCTGAATCGGATTAAACAAAGATATCATAATTAATAACCTTGAATCCCAATGTACGACACTCTCTGACATGGTGGATAGATCACCATTGTTTGGTTCAAGGGGCCTCTTTTGTTCGGCCAACCTGGACTGTGATCTCAACAGATGCGAGTCTTTCAGGTTGGGGAGCTGTTTGGGGATCTCTGACAGCACATGGGGTTTTAAAATCTCAAGAGGCGAGATTAGCAATAAATATTTTAGAACTCCGTGCAATTCTCAGGGCTCTTCAGTTTTGGCCTCTGCTAAAGAGAGAACCGTTCATTTGTTTTCAGACAGACAATATAACAACTGTGGCTTATGTCAATCATCATGGTGAGACTCACAGTCCCCAAGCTATGAAAGAAGTATCTCGGATACTTGCTTGGGCGGAATCCAGCTCCTGTCTAATCTCTGCGGTGCATATCCCAGGTGTAGACAATTGGGAGGCGGATTATCTCAGCCGCCAGACTTTACATCCAGGGGAGTGGTCTCTCCATCCAGATGCGTTTTCTCAGATTGTTCAGATGTGGGGTCTTCCAGAGATAGATCTCATGGCCTCTCATCTAAACAAGAAACTTCCCAGATACCTGTCCAGGTCCAGGGATGTTCAGGCGGAAGCAGTGGATGCACTGACACTTCCTTGGTGTTATCATCCTGCTTACATCTTCCCGCCTCTAGTTCTCCTTCCAAGAGTGATCTCCAAAATCATCATGGAACAATCTTTTGTGTTGCTGGTGGCTCCAGCATGGCCACACAGGTTTTGGTATGCGGATCTGGTGCGGATGTCCAGTTGTCCGCCTTGGCCACTTCCGTTACGGCCGGACCTACTATCTCAAGGTCCGTTTTTCCATCAGGATCTCAAATCATTAAATTTGAAGGTGTGGAAATTGAACGCTTAGTTCTAAGTCATAGAGGTTTCTCTGACTCAGTGATTAATACTATGTTACAAGCTCGTAAATCTGTCTCTATAAAGATTTATTATAGAGTTTGGAAGACTTACATTTCATGGTGTTCTTCTCATAAATTCTCCTGGCATTCTTTTAGAATTCCTAGAATTTTACAGTTCCTTCAGGATGGTTTGGATAAGGGTTTGTCTGCAAGTTCCTTGAAAGGACAAATCTCCACTCTTTCTGTTTTATTTCACAGAAAGATTGCTATACTTCCTGATATTCACTGTTTTGTACAGGCTTTAGTTCGTATTAAGCCTGTCATTAAATCAGTTTCTCCTCCTTGGAGTCTTAATTTTGGTTCTGAAGGCGTTACAGGCTCCTCCATTTGAGCCTATGCATTCTTTGGACATTAAACTACTTTCTTGGAAAGTGTTGTTCCTTTTGGCTATCTCTTCTGCTAGAAGAGTTTTTGAGCTATCTGCTCTTTCTTGTGAGTCTCCTTTTCTGATTTTTCATCAGGATAAGGCAGTTTTGCGGACTTCTTTTCAATTTTTACCTAAGGTTGTGAATTCTAACAACATTAGTAGAGAAATTGTTGTCCCTTCCTTATGTCCTAATCCTAAGAATTCTTTGGAGAGATCCTTACATTCTTTGGATGTGGTAAGAGCTTTGAAATATTATGTGGAAGCTACTAAAGATTTCAGGAAGACTTCCAGTCTATTTGTTTTATTTTCTGGTCCTAGGAAAGGTCAGAAGGCTTCTGCTAGTTCCTTGGCTTCTTGGTTGAAACTTTTGATTCATCAAGCTTATTTGGAGTCGGGTCAGGCCCTCAGAGAATTACAGTTCATTCTACTAGATCAGTCTCCACTTCGTGGGCTTTTAAGAATGAGGCTTCAGTTGATCAGATTTGCAAAGCGGCTACTTGGTCCTCTTTGCATACATTTACTAAATTCTACCGTTTTGATGTATTTGCTTCTTTGGAAGCAGTTTTTGGTAGAAAAGCTCTTCAGGCAGCTGTTTCAGTTTGATTCTTCTGCTTTTGATTTAAGTTTTTTTCTTTCAAAGATGAAATAAACTTATTTTTGTTTTGGGTTGTGGATTAATTTTTTCAGCGGAATATGGCTGTTTTTATTTTTATTCCCTCCCTGTATAGTGACTCTTGAGTGGAAGACTCCACATCTTGGGTATTGATATCCCATATGTCACTAGCTCATGGACTCTTGCCAATTACATGAAAGAAAACATAATTTGTGTAAGAACTTACCTGATAATTTCATTTCTTTCATATTGGCAAGAGTCCATGAGGCCCACCCTTTTCTTATGGTGGTTATGATTTTTTTTGTATAAAGCACAATTATTTCCAGATTCCTTTGTTGATGCTTTTTACTCCTTTCTGTATCACCCCACTACTTGGCTATTCGTTAAAACTGAATTGTAGGTGTGGTGAGGGGTGTATTTATAGGCATTTTGAGGTTTGGGAAACTTTGCCCCTCCTGGTAGGATTGTATATCCCATATGTCACTAGCTCATGGACTCTTGCCAATATGAAAGAAATGAATTTATCAGGTAAGTTCTTACATAAATTATTTTATCTTCCCTTACCCATAATCCCCAGTCATTCTCTTTGCCTGCTGTGCAAGGAGGAGGTGAAGTTTTGGTGTCTGATCTACAATCAAGATTTTTTTATTTTAAAGCAGAATAAGTTTACACTAATCTTTCTAAAGGGTCTAGCCTTAGCCCATGTCCGTCTCTTCAGTAGGGCAATGTTGACTTTTAAGCAATTGGGAACTTGTGGGGTACAATCCTCACTGCATCACCTATTTTTATACAGTTTATTATCACATAGAACATAAATTATACCTCAAATCCCCATGTCCAAGTACATAAGAAAGGAGGGGAAGATCAACAGAATTGACCACATTGACCCCCCTTTCCCCTCTTCATCCATAGTGGCTATGTGCGACATACCCACACACAAGAAGTGTCTAATTCTGAAGACAGAAAAAAAGTCTGCCACATCTTCTAGAGTTTTTGAGGTGTTTTAAATCAAATAACAATACTCATTAACTTCATTCATGTAGAACTATACTTGTACATTCCAGTGGGGAGGAGGGGGTGGGGGGGGGGGGGGGGGAGGGAGAGGTAGTATCCAGGATCTCAGTGACAACCAGTTATGTTTCATTTTCTTGTTTCTACCATGCAATATATCACAATGCACTATCAATAGAATTATTTAATTATTACTCACTTAGATTGTTCTGCTTTACTTATCCAGTAGTACCATATTTTGTTCATTACATCTCTATTGTTTAATATATCAACTGCAGACTCATACATAGTATAGGTGTACTGGATATTATTATATATCTCTAACATTGGGAGGGGGGTTACCTATTTTCCAATACTTTGCAATGCAGGTCCTTCATGTAGTAGAGACTGCTGAATAGTGAGGGTACATTCCTCATCAAGTAGTTGACTAATGAGAGCAGACAGTCTCCAAATCCCTCGCACCTCCGCACATTCCCACCACATGTGTTTGTAGGAACCTGCTTCCCCACATCCTCTATAGCACAAATTGTTCCCATGTGAATACATATGGGAAGTTCTCACTGGGGTCAGATACCATCTAAATATAGTCTTCATAGTGTTTTCCTTTAGGTCTACGCTCACAAGCCCTTTGTCTGCAGATTGAAAACAGTACCTCCCACTCCTGCACCTCTCTAATTATGTTCAGCTCTTTTTCTCATGCTATC
>NC_069504.1:4150938-4168438 GCF_027579735.1 Bombina bombina | reverse complement strand
GATACTGAAGAGCATGACGACGCTGATAATAATATTTCTGAAGGGCCCCTAACCCAGTCTGATGGGGCCAGGGAGGTTTTGTCTGAGGGAGAAATTACTGATTCAGGGAACATTTCTCAACAAGCTGAACCTGATGTGATTGCATTTAAATTTAAGTTGGAACATCTCCGCATTCTGCTTAAGGAGGTATTATCCACTCTGGATGATTGTGACAAGTTGGTCATCCCAGAGAAACTATGTAAAATGGACAAGTTCCTAGAGGTGCCGGGGCTCCCAGAAGCTTTTCCTATACCCAAGCGGGTGGCGGACATTGTTAATAAAGAATGGGAAAGGCCCGGTATTCCTTTCGTCCCTCCCCCCATATTTAAAAAATTGTTTCCTATGGTCGACCCCAGAAAGGACTTATGGCAGACAGTCCCCAAGGTCGAGGGAGCGGTTTCCACTTTAAACAAACGCACCACTATACCCATAGAGGATAGTTGTGCTTTCAAAGATCCTATGGATAAAAAATTAGAAGGTTTGCTTAAAAAGATGTTTGTTCAGCAGGGTTACCTTCTACAACCAATTTCATGCATTGTCCCTGTCGCTACAGCCGCATGTTTCTGGTTCGATGAGCTGATAAAGGCGGTCGATAGGGATTCTTCTCCTTATGAGGAGATTATGGACAGAATCAATGCTCTTAAATTGGCTAATTCTTTCACCCTAGACGCCACTTTGCAATTGGCTAGGTTAGCGGCTAAGAATTCTGGGTTTGCTATTGTGGCGCGCAGAGCGCTTTGGTTGAAATCTTGGTCGGCTGATGCGTCTTCCAAGAACAAGCTACTTAACATTCCTTTCAAGGGGAAAACGCTGTTTGGCCCTGACTTGAAAGAGATTATCTCTGATATCACTGGGGGTAAGGGCCACGCCCTTCCTCAGGATCGGCTTTTCAAGGCAAAAAATAAACCTAATTTTCGTCCCTTTCGTAGAAACGGACCAGCCCAAAGTGCTACGTCCTCTAAGCAAGAGGGTAATACTTCTCAAGCCAAGCTAGCTTGGAGACCAATGCAAGGCTGGAACAAGGGTAAGCAGGCCAAGAAACCTGCCACTGCTACCAAGACAGCATGAAATGTTGGCCCCCGATCCGGGACCGGATCTGGTGGGGGGCAGACTCTCTCTCTTCGCTCAGGCTTGGGCAAGAGATGTTCTGGATCCTTGGGCGCTAGAAATAGTCTACCAAGGTTATCTTCTGGAATTCAAGGGACTTCCCCCAAGGGGGAGGTTCCACAGGTCTCAGTTGTCTTCAGACCACATAAAAAGACAGGCTTTCTTACATTGTGTAGAAGACCTGTTAAAAATGGGAGTGATTCATCCTGTTCCATTAAGAGAACAAGGGATGGGATTCTACTCCAATCTGTTCATAGTTCCCAAAAAAGAGGGAACGTTCAGACCAATCTTAGATCTCAAGATCTTAAACAAGTTTCTCAAGGTTCCATCGTTCAAGATGGAAACCATTCGAACTATTCTTCCTTCCATCCAGGAAGGTCAATTCATGACCACGGTGGATTTAAAGGATGCGTATCTACATATTCCTATCCACAAGGAACATCATCGGTTCCTGAGGTTCGCATTCCTGGACAAACATTACCAGTTCGTGGCGCTTCCTTTCGGATTAGCCACTGCTCCAAGGATTTTCACAAAGGTACTAGGGTCCCTTCTAGCTGTGCTAAGACCAAGGGGCATTGCTGTAGTACCTTACTTGGACGACATTCTAATTCAAGCGTCGTCCCTTCCTCAAGCAAAGGCTCACACGGACATTGTCCTGGCCTTTCTCAGATCTCACGGATGGAAAGTGAACGTGGAAAAGAGTTCTCTATCTCCGTCAACAAGGGTTCCCTTCTTGGGAACAATAATAGACTCCTTAGAAATGAGGATTTTTCTGACAGAGGCCAGAAAAACAAAACTTCTAGACTCTTGTCGGATACTTCATTCCGTTCCTCTTCCTTCCATAGCTCAGTGCATGGAAGTGATCGGGTTGATGGTAGCGGCAATGGACATAGTTCCTTTTGCGCGCATTCATCTAAGACCATTACAACTGTGCATGCTCAGTCAGTGGAATGGGGACTATACAGACTTGTCTCCGAAGATACAAGTAAATCAGAGGACCAGAGACTCACTCCGTTGGTGGCTGTCCCTGGACAACCTGTCACGAGGGATGACATTCCGCAGACCAGAGTGGGTCATTGTCACGACCGACGCCAGTCTGATGGGCTGGGGCGCGGTCTGGGGATCCCTGAAAGCTCAGGGTCTTTGGTCTCGGGAAGAATCTCTGTTACCGATAAATATTCTGGAACTGAGGGCGATATTCAATGCTCTCAAGGCTTGGCCTCAGCTAGCGAGGGCCAAGTTCATACGGTTTCAATCAGACAACATGACAACTGTTGCGTACATCAACCATCAGGGGGGAACAAGGAGTTCCCTGGCGATGGAAGAAGTGACCAAAATCATTCTATGGGCGGAGTCTCACTCCTGCCACCTGTCTGCTATCCACATCCCAGGAGTGGAAAATTGGGAAGCGGATTTTCTGAGTCGTCAGACATTGCATCCGGGGGAGTGGGAACTCCATCCGGAAATCTTTGCCCAAGTCACTCAGCTGTGGGGCATTCCAGACATGGATCTGATGGCCTCTCGTCAGAACTGCAAAGTTCCTTGCTACGGGTCCAGATCCAGGGATCCCAAGGCGGCTCTAGTGGATGCACTAGTAGCACCTTGGACCTTCAAACTAGCTTATGTGTTCCCGCCGTTTCCTCTCATCCCCAGGCTGGTAGCCAGGATCAATCAGGAGAGGGCGTTGGTGATCTTGATAGCTCCTGCGTGGCCACGCAGGACTTGGTATGCAGATCTGGTGAATATGTCATCGGCTCCACCTTGGAAGCTACCTTTGAGACGAGACCTTCTTGTTCAGGGTCCGTTCGAACATCCGAATCTGGTTTCACTCCAGCTGACTGCTTGGAGATTGAACGCTTGATCTTATCGAAGCGAGGGTTCTCAGATTCTGTTATCGATACTCTTGTTCAGGCCAGAAAGCCTGTAACTAGAAAGATTTACCACAAAATTTGGAAAAAATATATCTGTTGGTGTGAATCTAAAGGATTCCCTTGGGACAAGGTTAAGATTCCTAGGATTCTATCCTTCCTTCAAGAAGGATTGGAAAAAGGATTATCTGCAAGTTCCCTGAAGGGACAGATTTCTGCCTTGTCTGTGTTACTTCACAAAAAGCTGGCCGCTGTGCCAGATGTTCAAGCCTTTGTTCAGGCTCTGGTTAGAATTAAGCCTGTTTACAAACCTTTGACTCCTCCTTGGAGTCTCAATTTAGTTCTTTCAGTTCTTCAGGGGGTTCCGTTTGAACCCTTACATTCCGTTGATATTAAGTTATTATCTTGGAAAGTTTTGTTTTTAGTTGCAATTTCTTCTGCTAGAAGAGTTTCAGAATTATCTGCTCTGCAGTGTTCTCCTCCTTATCTGGTGTTCCATGCAGATAAGGTGGTTTTACGTACTAAACCTGGTTTTCTTCCAAAAGTTGTTTCTAACAAAAACATTAACCAGGAGATTATCGTACCTTCTCTGTGTCCGAAACCAGTTTCAAAGAAGGAACGTTTGTTGCACAATTGGGATGTTGTTCGCGCTCTAAAATTCTATTTAGATGCTACAAAGGATTTTAGACAAACATCTTCCTTGTTTGTTGTTTATTCCGGTAAAAGGAGAGGTCAAAAAGCAACTTCTACCTCTCTCTCTTTTTGGATTAAAAGCATCATCAGATTGGCTTATGAGACTGCCGGGCGGCAGCCTCCCGAAAGAATCACAGCTCATTCCACTAGGGCTGTGGCTTCCACATGGGCCTTCAAGAACGAGGCTTCTGTTGATCAGATATGTAGGGCAGCGACTTGGTCTTCACTGCACACTTTTACCAAATTTTACAAGTTTGATACTTTTGCTTCTTCTGAGGCTATTTTTGGGAGAAAGGTTTTGCAAGCCGTGGTGCCTTCCATTTAGGTGACCTGATTTGCTCCCTCCCTTCATCCGTGTCCTAAAGCTTTGGTATTGGTTCCCACAAGTAAGGATGACGCCGTGGACCGGACACACCTATGTTGGAGAAAACAGAATTTATGTTTACCTGATAAATTACTTTCTCCAACGGTGTGTCCGGTCCACGGCCCGCCCTGGTTTTTTAATCAGGTCTGATAATTTATTTTCTTTAACTACAGTCACCACGGTACCATATGGTTTCTCCTATGCAAATATTCCTCCTTAACGTCGGTCGAATGACTGGGGTAGGCGGAGCCTAGGAGGGATCATGTGACCAGCTTTGCTGGGCTCTTTGCCATTTCCTGTTGGGGAAGAGAATATCCCACAAGTAAGGATGACGCCGTGGACCGGACACACCGTTGGAGAAAGTAATTTATCAGGTAAACATAAATTCTGTTTTCTTACCTTAAAAATTTAACTCTTTTTTTCCCTGTGGGCTGTTAGGCTCGCAGGGGCTGAAAATGCTTCATTTTATTGCGTCATTCTTGGCGCGGACTTTTTTGGCGCAAAAAAATCTTTTCTGTTTCCGGCGTCATACGTGTCGCCGGAAGTTGCGTCATTTTTTGACGTTCTTTTGCGCCAAAAATGTTGGCGTTCCGGATGTGGCGTCATTTTTGGCGCCAAAAGCATTTAGGCGCCAAATAATGTGGGCGTCTTATTTGGCGCTAAAAAATATGGGCGTCGCTTTTGTCTCCACATTATTTAAGTCTCATTTTTCATTGCTTCTGGTTGCTAGAAGCTTGTTCTTTGGCATTTTTTCCCATTCCTGAAACTGTCATTTAAGGAATTTGATCAATTTTGCTTTATATGTTGTTTTTTCTCTTACATATTGCAAGATGTCTCACGTTGCATCTGAGTCAGAAGATACTTCAGGAAAATCGCTGTCTAGTGCTGGATCTACCAAAGCTAGGTGTATCTGCTGTAAACTTTTGGTAGCTATTCCTCCGGCTGTTGTTTGTATTAATTGTCATGACAAACTTGTTAATGCAGATAATATTTCCTTTAGTAATGTACCATTGCCTGTTGCAGTTCCTTCAACATCTAAAGTGCAGAATGTTCCTGATAACATAAGAGATTTTGTTTCTGAATCCATCAAGAAGGCTATGTCTGTTATTTCTCCTTCTAGAAAACATAAAAAATCTTTTAAAACTTCTCTCCCTACAGATGAATTTTTAAATGAACATCATCATTCTGATTCTGATGACTCTTCTGGTTCAGAGGATTCTGTCTCAGAGATTGATGCTGATAAATCTTCATATTTATTTAAAATGGAATTTATTCGTTCTTTACTTAAAGAAGTACTAATTGCTTTAGAAATAGAGGATTCTGGTCCTCTTGATACTAATTCTAAACGTTTAGATAAGGTATTTAAATCTCCTGTGGTTATTCCAGAAGTTTTTCCTGTTCCTAATGCTATTTCTGAAGTAATTTCTAAAGAATGGGATAAATTGGGTAATTCATTTACTCCTTCTAAACGTTTTAAGCAATTATATCCTGTGCCGTCTGACAGATTAGAATTTTGGGACAAAATCCCTAGAGTTGATGGGGCTATTTCTACCCTTGCTAAACGTACTACTATTCCTACGTCAGATGGTACTTCGTTTAAGGATCCTTTAGATAGGAAAATTGAATCCTTTCTAAGAAAAGCTTATCTGTGTTCAGGTAATCTTCTTAGACCTGCTATATCATTGGCTGATGTTGCTGCAGCTTCAACTTTTTGGTTGGAAACTTTAGCGCAACAAGTAACGGATCATGATTCTCATAAAATTATTAGCATGCTGAAGAAGAATAATAATATTATCTGTGATGCCATTTTTGATATTATCAGAGTTGATGTCAGGTTTATGTCTCTAGCTATTTTAGCTAGAAGAGCTTTATGGCTTAAGACTTGGAATGCTGATATGGCTTCTAAATCAATTCTACTTTCCATTTCTTTCCAGGGTAACAAATTATTTGGTTCTCAGTTGGATTCTATTATCTCAACTGTTACTGGTGGGAAAGGAACTTTTTTACCACAGGATAAAAAATCTAAGGGTAAAAACAGGGCTAATCGTTTTCGTTCCTTTCGTTTCAACAAAGAAAAAAAGCCTGATCCTTCATCCTCAGGAGCAGTTTCAGTTTGGAAACCATCTCCAGTCTGGAATAAATCCAAGCCTTCTAGAAAGGCAAAGCCTGCTTCTAAGTCCACATGAAGGTGCGGCCCTCATTCCAGCTCAGCTGGTAGGGGGCAGGTTACGTTTTTTCAAAGAAATTTGGATCAATTCTGTTCACAATCTTTGGATTCAGAACATTGTTTCAGAAGGGTACAGAATTGGTTTCAAGATGAGACCTCCTGCAAAGAGATTTTTTCTTTCCCGTGTCTCAGTAAATCCAGTGAAAGCTCAAGCATTTCTGAATTGTGTTTCAGATCTAGAGTTGGCTGGAGTAATTATGCCAGTTCCAGTTTCGGAACAGGGGATGGGGTTTTATTCAAATCTCTTCATTGTACCAAAGAAGGAGAATTCCTTCAGACCAGTTCTGGATCTAAAAATATTGAATCGTTATGTAAGGATACCAACGTTCAAAATGGTAACTGTAAGGACTATCTTGCCTTTTGTTCAGCAAGGGCTTTATATGTCCACAATAGATTTACAGGATGCATATCTTCATATTCCGATTCATCCAGATCATTATCAGTTCCTGAGATTCTCTTTTCTGGACAAGCATTACCAGTTTGTGGCTCTGCCGTTTGGCCTAGCTACAGCTCCAAGAATTTTTACAAAGGTTCTCGGTGCCCTTCTGTCTGTAATCAGAGAACAGGGTATTGTGGTATTTCCTTATTTGGACGATATCTTGGTACTTGCTCAGTCTTTACATTTAGCAGAATCTCATACGAATCGACTTGTGTTGTTTCTTCAAGATCATGGTTGGAGGATCAATTTACCAAAAAGTTCATTGATTCCTCAGACAAGGGTAACCTTTCTGGGTTTCCAGATAGATTCAGTGTCCATGACTCTGTCTTTAACAGACAAGAGACGTCTAAAATTGATTTCAGCTTGTCGAAATCTTCAGTCACAATCATTCCCTTCGGTAGCCTTATGCATGGAAATTCTAGGTCTTATGACTGCTGCATCGGATGCGATCCCCTTTGCTCGTTTTCACATGCGACCTCTTCAGCTCTGTATGCTGAATCAATGGTGCAAGGATTACACAAAGATATCTCAATTCATATCTTTAAAACCGATTGTACGACACTCTCTAACGTGGTGGACAGATCACCATCGTTTAATTCAGGGGGCTTCTTTTGTGCTTCCGACCTGGACTGTAATTTCAACAGATGCAAGTCTCACAGGTTGGGGAGCAGTATGGGGATCTTTGATAGCACAAGGAGTTTTGGAATCTCAGGAGGTGAGATTACCGATCAATATTTTGGAACTCCGTGCAATTTTCAGAGCTCTTCAGTTTTGGCCTCTTCTGAAGAGAGAATCGTTCATTTGTTTTCAGACAGACAATGTCACAACTGTGGCATACATCAATCATCAAGGAGGGACTCACAGTCCTCTGGCTATGAAAGAAGTATCTCGAATTCTGGTTTGGGCGGAATCCAGCTCCTGTCTAATCTCTGCGGTTCATATCCCAGGTATAGACAATTGGGAAGCGGATTATCTCAGTCGCCAAACGTTGCATCCGGGCGAATGGTCTCTTCACCCAGAGGTATTTCTTCAGATTGTTCAAATGTGGGAACTTCCAGAAATAGATCTGATGGCCTCTCATCTAATCAAGAAACTTCCCAGGTATCTATCCAGATCCCGGGATCCTCAGGCGGAGGCAGTGGATGCATTATCACTTCCTTGGAAGTATCATCCTGCCTATATCTTTCCGCCTCTAGTTCTTCTTCCAAGAGTAATCGCCAAGATTCTGAAGGAATGCTAGTTTGTTCTGCTGGTAGCTCCGGCATGGCCTCACAGGTTTTGGTATGCGGATCTTGTCCGGATGGCTTCTTGCCAACCGTGGACTCTTCCGTTAAGACCAGACCTTCTGTCGCAAGGTCCTTTTTTCCATCAGGATCTGAAATCCTTAAATTTAAAGGTATGGAGATTGAACGCTTGATTCTTGGTCAAAGAGGTTTCTCTGACTCTGTGATTAATACTATGTTACAGGCGCGTAAATCTGTATCTAGAGAGATATATTATAGAGTCTGGAAGACCTATATTTCTTGGTGTCTTTCTCATCATTTTTCTTGGCATTCTTTTAGAATACCGAGAATTTTACAGTTTCTTCAGGATGGTTTAGATAAGGGTTTGTCCGCAAGTTCCTTGAAAGGTCAAATCTCTGCTCTTTCTGTTCTTTTTCACAGAAAGATTGCTATTCTTCCTGATATTCATTGTTTTGTACAAGCTTTGGTTCGTATAAAACCTGTCATTAAGTCAATTTCTCCTCCTTGGAGTTTGAATTTGGTTCTGGGGGCTCTTCAAGCTCCTCCGTTTGAACCTATGCATTCATTGGACATTAAATTACTTTCTTGGAAAGTTTTGTTCCTTTTGGCAATCTCTTCTGCCAGAAGAGTTTCTGAATTATCTGCTCTTTCTTGTGAGTCTCCTTTTCTGATTTTTCATCAGGAAAAGGCGGTGTTGCGAACTTCTTTTGAATTTTTACCTAAAGTTGTGAATTCCAACAACATTAGTAGAGAAATTGTGGTTCCTTCATTATGTCCTAATCCTAAGAATTCTAAGGAGAAATCGTTGCATTCTTTGGATGTTGTTAGAGCTTTGAAATATTATGTTGAAGCTACTAAGTCTTTCCGAAAGACTTCTAGTTTATTTGTTATCTTTTCCGGTTCTAGAAAAGGCCAGAAAGCTTCTGCCATTTCTTTGGCATCTTGGTTGAAATCTTTAATTCATCTTGCCTATGTTGAGTCGGGTAAAACTCCGCCTCAGAGGATCACAGCTCATTCTACTAGGTCAGTTTCTACTTCCTGGGCGTTTAGGAATGAAGCTTCGATTGATCAGATTTGCAAAGCAGCAACTTGGTCCTCTTTGCATACTTTTACTAAATTCTACCATTTTGATGTATTTTCTTCTTCTGAAGCAGTTTTTGGTAGAAAAGTACTTCAGGCAGCGGTTTCAGTTTGAATCTTCTGCTTATGTTTTTCATTAAACTTTATTTTGGGTGTGGATTATTTTCAGCAGGAATTGGCTGTCTTTATTTTATCCCTCCCTCTCTAGTGACTCTTGTGTGGAAAGATCCACATCTTGGGTAGTCATTATCCCATACGTCACTAGCTCATGGACTCTTGCTAATTACATGAAAGAAAACATAATTTATGTAAGAACTTACCTGATAAATTCATTTCTTTCATATTAGCAAGAGTCCATGAGGCCCGCCCTTTTTTTGTGGTGGTTATGATTTTTGTATAAAGCACAATTATTCCAATTCCTTATTTTATATGCTTTCGCACTTTTTTATCACCCCACTTCTTGGCTATTCGTTAAACTGAATTGTGGGTGTGGTGAGGGGTGTATTTATAGGCATTTTGAGGTTTGGGAAACTTTGCCCCTCCTGGTAGGTTTGTATATCCCATACGTCACTAGCTCATGGACTCTTGCTAATATGAAAGAAATGAATTTATCAGGTAAGTTCTTACATAAATTATGTTTTTTCTAGACAGACTGTTATTTCTAGAAAAGGCTGGCAATATCCCCATGAGGGAAGGGTAAGCTGTATTCAGACACTTGGATAGGAATTTCAGCTTGCATGTAGTGCTCATTAGTTACTGGTGACACTGTTTGGTAAAAACGTTTTTGTTTATTTAGTGAATCATGCAATTATAATGTTTTTTTTAAGGGACTAAAGGGGTCATTGTGGCTTGTTTTTGCGTTTTCTAACCCACATGGTTAATTTAGAGACACTCTAGTGTTTGTCTGTTAGGCCTCAAAACATTGAGTGAGGTGGGGGGGCCTATTTTCGTGCCTCAGTTGTGCAGTTTCTTTTCCTCTGAGACTTCTAACTGCTTCTCCAGAGGTTTCTGCCGTGTTTGAGGGCTGTAAAAGAAGTTTTTTTTCCCCACAAATTGTTCTGAAGGGCAGGTAGGAGCCACAGCAGAACTGTGGCAAAGTGCTGAAAGTCTTTTTTACTGGTTTTGATGTTTTTTCAATCCGGTTTTGCCATTAAGGGGTTAATTGTTTATTTGCATAGCTGTGCAAAGTTACTAAGGCTGTATGATACTACTGTAAAAATTTCGTTATGTTTACTGCTTTTTTACACTGTTATGCAGAATTTGTGCAGCTTTTTTTCTCTTAAAGGCACAGTACCGTTTTATTTCTAAGTGTTATTTACTTTGATTACAGTGTTTTCCAAGCTTGCTTGTTACATTACTTGCCTGTTTAACATGTCTGACACCAAGGAAAATCCTTGTTCAATATGTTTGGAAGCCATTGTGGTACCCCCTCTTAGAATGTGTCCCAATTGTACTGATATGTCTATAAACTATAAAGTCAAAAAAGGTAACACGCTCCTTGTATTTAAGATAAAACATAACATTTATTGATCTTCATTAAAAGGATATATATACAGCAGTCAAGATCTGGTATTGCTAGATAGCGTGGCACACTGGCTTACGCGTTTCGGGCGTTGCCCGTAATCATAGCCTGTTGGTGTGTAATGCCAGATTAATTTAAAAAACCCCTTGCTGGATAATGATTGGATAAAATCTAATTAACACTATCTAGTTTGTACACTGAAAGCATCTGCACTAATTTACACTAAACTTCAAAATAGTCTATACATGAAAGAGAAATATGTACTTAAACCTTATACGTGAAGACCCTAATCTGTGAGACATAGAGTACAAAATGTTTAAACACTGTCTACAATCAACTATACCTAAATCTATGTGTGATTTTGCTTGTTTAATAGGGTCTGTACATTTATTTCTAAATAGACCTGTGAACTCTTAAGACATCGTTTATCTCACACATAAATTCTGAGCATTTTTTGGCACCCAACGGATAAGTGGTAGGATGCATATATCCTTCAAAAACAAGGATAGATAAGATTACTCAGCATCTATTATTGCATAAACAAAATACATGGGTAAATAGTCAGATGTATACATCATTTAAAGACATAAAAAGATAAAATTGCTAAACATCTATTGTTACAAAACTAAATACACCGATTAATATGAATACTCCAAAAGGCGTTATTAGTAATAAGTATCTGATTGAGTGTTCTGACTTACCCTCAGGAAATACTTAAGTCCTAAGTTACTAGCTATTTCATAATATACAGATTCTGGATAGAATGCATTTTTTTCCTGTAGGATAATAAGCAGAATTAACAATATAAGAGAATGTTCTGACTATAGACTAGAAAATAGTACTTTTTTAAGAGTATTACTAAATTTGAAAGGGGGGGGGGAAGGGATTCAATGTGACATTAATATATTTCTAAGAGAAAAACAGATCAGAGTACTTTCACTGATAAGTTTATAATTTGAAATGAGACTCCCTAACTCAACTATTGAAAATATACAATATTCTTTAATCGCCAAATGTGTGATTGGACATCTGATCTAACAATGGTCTACATGGATATATTTTTTATGCAGAGTATACTTGACTTGTTAATAGTGTACACCCCAACTTTTTTTGGTAACACCAAAAGTATATGGATAATATTTCATTGTATATACCTTATCATCTAAACCAGGTTAATAATGTATATATGTTACTCGTCTTATTCTGGATGTATCTATCTGAGCAAGTTTATCCAAATTATTCCCAGAAATTGATGATATCATACTTTGAATTGAGACCCAATGGATGTCTCGTCTGAAGTTTAAACATCCAAAATATCTCTCTTTTGGCAAGAAGTTTGTCCAACTATAAAGAACATATATTAGCATTTAAAAATAGAGCAATAGATGATTCTCAGTCAGAAGTAAATGAGGGTTTAGCATCTAGCTCTCCCCAAGTGTCACAACCAGTAACGCCCGCACAAGTGACGCCAAGTACCTCTAGTGCGTCGAATTCATTTATTTTACAAGACATGGCCACAGTTATGAATACAACCCTCACAGAGGTTTTATCCTGACTGCCTGGTTTTCAAGGAAAGCGGGACAGCTCTGGGTTAAGGAAAAATGCTGAGCAGTCTGACGCTTTAGTAGCCGTATCTGATATGCCCTCACAATGCTCTGAGGTAGGGGTGAGGGATTTGTTATCTGAGGGAGAAATTTCTGATTCAGGAAAGACGCTTCCTCAGACAGATTCTGATATGACGGCCTTTAAATTTAAGCTTGAACACCTCCGCTTATTGCTCAGGGAGGTATTAGCGGCTCTAGATGATTATGACCCTATAGTGGTCCCAGAGAAATTGTGTAAGATGTATAAATACTTAGAGGTTCCTTTTTACACTGATGTTTTTTTCCAGTCCCTAAGAGGATTGTGAATATTATTGCTAAGGAGTGGGATAGACCAGGTATTCCATTCATTCTCCCTCCTGTTTTTAAGAAAATGTTTCCCATATCTGACACCATGCGGAACTCGTGGCAGACAGTTCCTAAGGTGGAGGGAGCTATTTCTACTCTGTCTAAGCGTACAACTATACCTATTGAAGTCAGTTGTGCTTTCAAAGATCCTGTGGATAAAAAATTACAGAGTCTCCTGAAGAAAATTTTTGTTCATCAAGGTTTTCTTCTTCAACCTATTGCGTGCATTGTTCCTGCAACTACTGCAGCTGCTTTCTGGTTTGAGGCTCTAGAAGAGGCTCTTCAGATGGAGACTCCATTAGAAGAAATTTTGGACAGAATTAAGGCCCTTAAATTGGCTAATTATTTTATTACAGATGCCGCTTTTCAACTGGCTAAATTAGCGGCAAAGAATTCAGGTTTTGCCATTTTAGCACGCAGGGCGTTATGGCTTAAATCCTTGTCTGCTGATGTGTCATCTAAAACTAAACTTTTGAACATCCCTTTCAAAGGAAAGACCCTATTCGGGCCTGAACTGAAAGAGATTATTTCACTGGAGGGAAAGGTCATGCCCTCACTCAGGATAGATCAAATAAGATGAGGACCAAACAAAATAATTTTCGTTCCTTTTGGAATTTCAAGAGTGGTCCCGCTTCAGCTTCCTCTGCTGCAAAGCAAGAGGGGAATTTTGCCCAATCCAAGTCAGTCTGGAAACCTAACCAGGCTTGGAACAAGGGTAAACAGGCCAAGAAGCCTGCAGCTGCCTCTAAGACAGCATGAAGGGGTAGCCTTCGATCCAGGACCGGATCTAGTAGGGGGCAGACTCTCTCTCTTCGCTCAGGCTTGGGCAAGAGATGTTTACGATCCCTGGGTTTTAGAAATTGTGTCCCAGGGATATTTTCTGGAATTCAAAGGCTCTCTTCCAAGGAAGACTTTTCACATTTCTCGATTGTCTGTAAACAGACAAAGAGAGAGGCGTTCTTATGCTGTGTAGAAGACCTACATACCATGGGGGTGATCCGCCCAGTCCCAAAAGAGGAACAGGGGCTAGGTTTTTACTCAAACCTGTTTGTGGTTTCCAAAAAAGAGGGAACTTTCAGATCAATCTTGGATCTCAACATTCTAAACAAGTTCCATCATTCAAGATAGAGACTATTCGGTCTATTCTACCTCTGATCCAGGAGGGTCAATATATGACCACTGTGGACTTAAAGGATGCGTATCTACACATCCCTATTCACAGAATTTTCACAAGGGTGCTAGGGTCCCTTCTGGCGGTTCTACGACCACGGGGCATAGCAGTGGCGCCTTATCTAGATGACATCTTATTTCAGGCGTCAACTTTCCAGCTATCCAAGTCTCACACGGACATTGTGTTGGCTTTTCTGAGATCTCACGGGTTGACGGTGAACATAAAAGAGTTCTCTCTTCCCTCTTATATTCCTAGGGACTCTCATAGACTCGGTAGAAATGAAAATATTTCTGATGGCGGTCAGAAAATCAAAGCTCTTAACCACTTGCCGAGCTATTCATTCCATTCCTCGGCCATCAGTGGCTCAGTATATGGAGGTAATCGGACTCATGGTAGTGGCAATGGACATAGTTCCTTTTGCCCGCCTACACCTCAGACCACTACATCTATGCATGCTAAAACAGAGGAATGGGGATTATACAGATTTGTCTCCTCAACTGCATCTGGACCAGGAGACCAGAGATTCTCTTCTCTGGTGGTTGTCTCAGGACCACCTGTCTCAGGGAATGTGTTTCCGCAGGCCAGAGTGGCTCATTGTAATGACAGATACCAGCCTGCTAGGCTGGGATGCAGTCTGGAGCTCCCTGAAAGCACAGGGCTTATGGTTTCAGGAGGAATCTCTTCTCCCGATAAATATTCTAGAACTAAGAGCGATATTCAATGCGCTTCAGGCTTGGCCTCCGCTTGCTGCGGCCAAATTCATCAGGTTTCAGTCGGACAACATCACGACTGTAGCTTATATCAATCATCAAGGAAGAACAAGGAGCGATGATGGAGGTAACCAAAATAATCCGATGGGCAGAGGATCACTCTTGCCATCTCTCAGCAATCCACATCCCAGGAGTAGAGAACTGGGAGGAGGATTTCCTAAGTCGTTAGACTTTTCATCTGGGGGAGTGAGAACTCCATCCGGAGGTATTTGCCCAGCTGATTCAGCTATGGGGCACACCAGAATTGGATCTGATGGCGTCCCGTCAGAATGCCAAACTTTCTCGTTATGGGTCCAGGTCCCGGGATCCCAAGGTGGTACTGATAGATGCTCTAGCAGTGCCTTGGTCCTTCAATCTGGCCTATGTATTTCCTCTCCTTCTACGTCTGGTTGCCAGAATAAAGCAGGAGAGAGCTTCAGTGATTCTGATAGCACCTGCGTGGCCACGCAGGACTTGGTATGCAGACCTAGTGGACATGTCCTCGGTTCTACCATGGACTCTGCCAATGAGGCAGGACCTTCTAATCCAAGGTCTGTTCACGCATCCAATTCTAATTTCTCTGCGTCTGACTGCTTGGAGATTGAACGCCTGATTCTATCAAAGCATGGTTTCTCTGAGTCGGTCATTGATACCCTGATTCAGGCTAGAAAGCCTGTCACCAGGAAGATCTATCATAAGATTTGGCGCAAATTTCTTTATTGGTGTGAATCCAAAGGTTACTCGTGGAGTAAGATTAGGATTCCTAGAATATTGTCTTTTCTCCAAGAAGGTTTGGAGAAGGGATTATCAGCTAGTTCCTTATAAGGACAAATATCTGCTTTGTCTATTCTTCTACACAAACGTCTGACAGATGTCCCAGACGTTCGAGCATTTAGTCAGGCTTTGGTCAGAATCAAGCCTGTATTTAAACCTGTTGCTCCGCCATGGAGCCTAGATTTAGTTCTTAAAGTTTTTCAAGGGGTTCCATTTGAACCTATGCATTCCATGGATATTAAGCTTCTATCTTGGAAAGTTTTGTTTTTAGTAGCTATCTCTTCAGCTCGAAGAGTTTCTGAGCTAAATGCTTTACAGTGTGATTCCCCTTATCTTATTTTCCATGCAGATAAGGTGGTTTTGCGTACCAAACCTGGGTTTCTTCCTAAGGTTGTTTCTTATAAGAATATCAATCAAGAGATTGTTGTTCCTTCACTGTGTCCTAATCCTTCTTCAAAGAAGGAACGTCTGTTGCACAATCTTGATGTGGTTCGTGCTTTAAAGTTCTACTTACAAGCAACTAAAGATTTCCGTCAAACAT
The DNA here is from genome assembly GCF_027579735.1 of Bombina bombina. Classification (NCBI taxonomy): domain Eukaryota; kingdom Metazoa; phylum Chordata; class Amphibia; order Anura; family Bombinatoridae; genus Bombina; species Bombina bombina. The sequence goes on along the minus strand of NC_069504.1, from coordinate 4,152,671 downwards.
CTTCATTGTTTGTTGTTTATTCTGGTAAGCGGAGAGGTCAGAAGGCTACGGCTACCTCTCTTTCCTTTTGGCTGAAAAGCATCATCCGTTTGGCTTATGAGACTGCTGGCCAACAGTCTCCTGAAATATTTACTGCTTATTCTACTAGAGCTGTGGCTTCCACATGTCTTTTAAAAATGAGGCTTCTGTTAAACAGATTTGTAATGCGGCGACTTGGTCTTCGTTTCATACTTTTTCCAAATTTTACAAATTTGATACTTTTGCTTCTTCGGAGGCTATTTTTGGGAGAAAGGTTCTACAAGCAGTGGTGCCTTCCGTTTAAGGTCCCTGTCTTGTCCCTCCCTTCATCCGTGTCCTAAAGCTTTGGTATTGGTATCCCACAAGTAAGGATGAATCCGTGGACTCGATACATCTTACAAGAGAAAACATAATTTATGCTTACCTGATAAATTTATTTCTCTTGTGATGTATCGAGTCCACGGCCCGCCCTGTTTATTAAGACAGGTATTAATATATTTTTATTTTTAAACTTTCAGTCACCACTGCACCCTATAGTTTCTCCTTTTTCTTCCTAGCCTTCGGTCGAATGACTGGGGGGTGGAGCTAAGGGGGGAGCTATATAGGCAGCTCTGCTGTGGGTGCTCTCTCTGCCACTTCCTGTAGGGGAGGAGAATATCCCACAAGTAAGGATGAATCCGTGGACTCCATACATCACAAGAGAAATAAGCATAAATTATGATTTTTTTATATATATATATATATATATATATATATATATATATATATATATATATATATATATATGTGTGTATATGTGTGTGTATATATATATGTGTGTGTTTGTGTGTGTATATATATATATATATATATATATATATATATATATATATATATGTGGAGAAGATTAGGTATATTCTACAGCGCTAATCCCTGTTATATTAAGGACTATAGTTAGACCTATTAAATAAAACTAGTGATAACAACAGATGTGTAGTATTAAAATACAGCCTATACACACGGAAGATTTGTATATCAAATTTCAATTCAAAATGTATACAATCAATGCGGTATTCAGCAGTATTTGATGCAAAAATTTCCGAACAGGGATGTATCTATATATACATATATAGAGGGGAGATTGTGTTAACTCCACAGCGCTAATCCCTGATATGGTAGGGTATGAAATCAATTCTAGGTGGAGCGCACCACAGAAGAGATACAGGTGGCTATAGCGTACACTGAAAATATGGGAGGTTGTCTATATACACGCACTGGTGATCTTTAGCCTTATTGTTATATATATATTGGAGCAAGTATACTAACAAATCAAATGTGGTGAAAGTACTGATCAAAGAACACATATACAGAGTAATATTCGCACAGTCTATATAGTGTTTTGACAATATTCAGACAAGATTATTTCAGAGGTTCTTCTAATGCTGTATCCTTAAAAGGTCTCACAGTTCACTTACTTCTGTGCCCCCAATCGTATGAGGTAAGTGGTAGGCGTGTAGAAGGCCAGGTATAGGAGTAGTTTCCTTGGATTCAGCAAAATCCTTGTTACGGTACCAACAGGATACCAAGGGTTAACACCAGATGAACAATGTCCTGAATATGGGATCAGCAACTCACAACCCAGCCAGTTTTCAGGTTTAAAACAGAATGAATTTATTAAAGGCTATATGCCTAGTATTTATGCAGGTCTGACCCCAGCTGGGAGGTTGAAAGAATAT